>NW_027008893.1:0-66302 GCF_036934945.1 Oncorhynchus masou masou
AGCGACTCGACCTGCTCCCGGCTCCGGAACACCTCTTCCAGGAAACTATCCTCCACCAGCCTGGTGATCTCGTATATGGCTGACTTTAGGACCGTTTCCATGACCCCGGAGAGCTGAGACTGGAAGGTTACGATGGCTTCAGACATCATGGCAAACTGTCTACGTGTAGCTAGCTACAGTTATGAGATCGTAAAGTTGACCTACTTTTGTTCAGGTTGGTCAGTGTTACGATCCAGTCTATCAAAATGAGATGAAGCTAGCTAATTAGCTAACCTTAGCAGAACAGATACTGGTAACTAAACCGCTTTTGCCTCCACCAATAAATGTCCTATTGCAATTGTTTTACCATTTTGAGAAATAAGCTGTAGTACTTACTGTATATGAGGCTATTCTAATAAATATAAATACCAGATGTATTGAGAGACAGTAAGGCTATGGTAGTTGGCATGCTACTTAGCTAGACAGGCAACACAAAAAGCATCCATTAAAAACAGTCGAACTTCCGGAAACAAACCAACGGGTTGGTTAGTGGGACAATCTACATCGGAACGCTCTTTACTGGAGTAAAAAGACAACCTTTATTTAAGCAATAGCTTTGTATGTTACACGTTTACTGTTATTGACGTTCAAAATATAATTCAGCTTTGATTATATATTAGGATACAGACACTTACAGTTGTTATTGTATACATTGTAATATATATAAGTTATTACATCACACGAACATTGTACAAAACCAAACAATATACAAATATCACAAATCACTTTGACAAATACTGTGGACATTTCTTTGACAAATTGCTATTTATACCTTTCAGGGATGATAAATAATATTCTAAATAGATTAGAAAAATATTGAAACGTTTTATTAAAAACTTTTTTTTAATGGATGTAACATTTTCCCAATAAAATGAAAAAATTAAATGTATGTATTGACAGTCACTTCGTATGTATGTAAAATAAAAAAAGATAACATTTGGTAATGCTTAAAGTTTACCCATTTTATCGCTAATGTATATTTTCATATCTGCCAAAAATATTTCGCTATGAAAACAACAGAAAATAAATGCCTTGTAGTCTAATTTTCCGATTCACAAAAGCTACACTTATTTTCTACATTAATTACATATTTAGAAATAAGACTATTACAATGATAACATCTGTAAAGAATCTTGTAAGAAACGTCTCTTACTTTATTAGTTATCAAATAACTATGTGGATTGTGTGAAATGGGAACGCGGAAAAATACGACGTCAATTCATGCCGTCAGTGATCTTCAGGTCAGAGCTCTATAAAGAGGCCCGAGTTGGAATTCCGAGTTGAATGACCGTTCAAATCGATTTTTCAAAGTCGGAGCTAGTTTTTTATTTCGTCTTCGATGAGGTTTAACAGCCGGTTGGCATCCAATATGCTGCATTACCGCCACTTACTAGACTGGAGTACAACTCCTTTATACTTTGCTTGAAAATAACAATAAAAAACAACCCTACTCCACTATTTAAATATATTTAGTCCTACCTCATGCCAACAACCTGAAAGAGACATTACCACTTAACACACCCTGTAACTCTTCTGATGGCAAGTCTCTCACACCCAAATACCTCTCTGCAGCTGCCACCACAAACTCAATTGTCTGCGACTTACGTTCCATCCCTGCAGTCCAGTTGATAACCATCGCGATAAATGCTAAAAATCCAATCTTACTGAAACATATATCACTTTTTGGTTTATCCCTCTGTACTGGTACATATCTACTACTCACACCACTCCTCTCAGGATCCCTCCCCCTTGATCCGTCTTCCTCTACGTTCTTCACTGCCTCAGCATACGACAACTTCTGCACTACTCTAACCCTGGAAACCTCAACCTGCCTCTCACGAACGGGACATGTCTGATCCCCAGCTCCATGGGCACCACTACAATTAACACCTACTACTACTTTCCCCAATGCTACACATTCCTTTGTCTCATGCCCTTCTGCACACTTCTCACACCTAGGACCCTCCCTCCTACACACTGCTGTCTCATGCCCATCTGCACACTTCTCACACCTAGGAACCTCCCTTCTACACACTGCTGTCTCTTGCCCTTCTGCACACTTCTCACACCTAGGACTCTCCCTCCTACATACTGCTGCCACATGCCCTTCTGCACACTTCTCACACCTAGGACCCTCCCTCCTACACACTGCTGCCACATGCCCTTCTGCACACTTCTCACACCTAGGACCCTCCCTCCTACACACTGCTGCCACATGCCCTTCTACACACTTCTCACACCTAGGACCCTCCCTCCTACACACTGCTGCCACATGCCCTTCTGCACACTTCTCACACCTAGGACCCTCCCTCCTACACACTGCTGTCTCATGCCCTTCTGCACACTTCTCACACCTAGGACCCTCCCTCCTACACACTGCTGCCACATGCCCTTCTGCACACTTCTCACACCTAGGACCCTCCCTCCTACACACTGCTGCCACATGCCCTTCTACACACTTCTCACACCTAGGACCCTCCCTCCTACACACTGCTGCCACATGCCCATAAGCTTGAAAGCTGTAACAACGTAATGTATCCGGTACAAAAGCTCGTACTGGATTTCTCAAGGTACGCCATTTAACCGGCTGTCACAATATCCGTACAATCAGCACAAACCCCTCGGGATGTAGCGCTCAACAATACATCCCACTGAAATGCAGCTGCGTCGTTATGAGGTTATTCTTTATCAAAAGCTACCGCGACACTTTTCAATTTCAAACAAGCGCGCTCCCAAAAAAACGCCCCCACTACTCTAGTCTCTCTACCCCCACCTGTTTTTTCCCAAGTTCCCTGTTATTTTGAAAGCACTGAAGTCCCCAGTTGTATTTTAACGAGACAATAGTCCACGCACGCTGCCAAATGAAGATGACTTTGAAACATTGTTGCAGGGGTAAACATCCTGTTTATAATTTCTCTGACTAAATTGTTGTTACATTTATCTAATATATCGTCGCCATTAACTTCTACATGATCACCAATGAAAAGCTTGATCGATCCTTCAGTAAATTGACAGAAACATCTACACTGAAGTGGTTTATCCCGCCCACCACTCAGAATTTGTGGATCAGCCGCTTGCAGTTACTTTGTGGCTCTCGAACACCGCAATCTGAGCTGCCCCCTGAGTGCTAGTGCGCATGTGATGTTGGTCTGTATAAACCGGATGCAAATGAAAACTGGATATGGACCGTCCATGAGTCGGCGTATGCGAACGTGGGTATTTTACCTAAAACGGCGGTCGGCCATCTTGCACTCAGTCTCCATTTAATATCATACCCTCCTCAGTGGTCCACAGAAAGAGAAACTATGATGTCACGGACATAGGCCGCCAATTCTGATCAATCCTGTGCATTACATTGGACATAATAATCGAACGTGAAACTGGTTGCCGCCAACATGTCGAAAGAATGTTTTCAAACCCAGTTCGCCTTTGTTATGGAGAGTGTATTGAATACTGCAGTCACCGAGACAACGAAACTTTTGAAAAAACTATTGAGGAACTGCGAGCCGAAATATCTAGAATAAAAGAAGAGAACGAGGACCTCAAATCGAGGCTTCGATCCCTCGAAAATGTGAAGAAATCGACAGGTGAAAGTGAACGCCAAACCGCAGTGCCTGGACCGAGTCAAAGAACGTCACGTATCGGCAAACGTGACATCGGCGTTCAATGCGGTGAGTAGAAAACGGGTGTATTCATTCAGCCACACAATTTTATCATGGTTTTACAAGAAACGAGTTTCTATTTGACAAATTCAGGTAGTTCCCGCCCCGTTTGTTTCCGAAACATTTTGCAACAGAATCGGTGGAATGAGTACGCTCCTGGACTAGTTAGCAAAAGCTAACTTCAAATTAACAAACATCTTAATAGCCTAGATATTTAGCTGAGCATGAAGGCTCAACGCTGAGAATATTTCCTAAAACTGCTTAATGTATACGTTTAATTTATATACACCTTTTTTGGAACGTAACCAGTAAACTCTACATCAGGCTGATAGCTTCCCTGGAGAACTCAGCATGTCAGGTGTATGTTACAAGCGGTAATTCAGCCAAGTCAGTGTATGGAGAAGTTGGAGGCGAAACTAGCCAGACACTTCAGATGATGTGGGCTGCTTGGCCTGGATAGTGGCGAGAAGCAACGGGTGGTACAAGGGGCGACTCCAAGTCGATAATCACGTAATAATAAGGAATTCACCCTCGACCACAGATGGGTGGAACCCGACATTCGTCCCTACTGATCACTGCTGTGTTGTTCGATGTACATGTAGCCAGGTCAAAAATCCCGACCTACAGTTCACAAGGGGCGGCAGGTAGCATAGCGGTTAAGAGCGTTGGACCAGGAACCTAAATGTCGCAATACAGTTCACACGGGGCGACTAAGAGCGTTGGACCAGGAACCGAAATGTCGCTGATTCAAATCCCAGACCCTGCAAAGTGTCACAAATCTACCGTTTTTATGTTCTTCTGCACTTGACCAAGGCGCGGTTGATGTCGATTTAAGCCTGCAGCGCTGATTCAGAGGGGTTGGGTTAAATGCGGAAGACACATTTCAGTTGCGCAACAGACTCCCTTTTGCTTCCTTTCGTTTCCCCAGTGCTCTCACATAGGGACATGGAGTTTGCGAGAAAGCCCTGTGGCTTCAGGCTAGTCGTTGTGGGGGGACGCGGTGTCCAAGTAGGCTAAACATAGCTGTGTGTGGAAAACATTGAATCACATGTCAGACGTTTAACTTGTTTAGTTCTGTCCGTTTGGAACTCCACTCACTGCTTGCAGCTGTATAGTCCGTTTTGGTGTTGTTGGTCTCGGCTAACATTATAATAAAAAATAGACCAGAGTCTGTCATTTCCAATGGGAGGAAATGCATCAGTGGGCAGAACAAGCAAGGAGGAGTGCAGAGCCTTGCACCAGCTAGTGAGATCCTATAGAGTCCCACAGTGGAGGTGTCAATGATGGACTGGCCATCTGGAGCACCAGGAGTTTTCCCAGTGGGTCCGCTTGACAGTTGGAGCCGATGCAACGTAGAATATAAATAACCCCAGCCCCTGCTTAAATAAAAGTAACAAAGTGCTGTGTGTCTGATTGGCCCAGGCGAGTGGGCTGCCAGCCCACTGGCACTGCTGTTGGGTATTACATCTGTCATCTTCTCTCTCCCAGCCAATTACTTTTGCTCCAGTCCATTCTAACTTTACCTGGGCCCTGCCTCTTTCCCATCTCTGGTGGTGGTAACATTTGAATACATAGTGGAGTAGGATGGACAAACAGAAAAAACCTAAAGGTGCTGAAAAGTGGAGAGAGAAGTGGTTGAAGTCCCTTTAGGCTGATAAAGCCAAATATTAAAAAATAACAAATTATTAATTTGGCACCTTTACCAGTCAATCATCTCAGCCTAGTTAGCCTGAAGGCACTGGCAGCAGAGAGGAGAGCGAGCGCAGCCCATTGAGCCCAGTTCAACTGTTAGTCAAGGTTTTGCAGCTGAAGCGGTAAGACCGAAGACAATAGGGATAAGAAAAGCATGAGTCTGGGTCAAGAGGGGACAGAGGCTCTCTAATCAATCTATTATCAAAGACTACCATCGATAACGTCATTACCACCATCCAACACACAACGCAGGCCACCATAGCAAGTGAAATCCAGGAAGCTGGTGTGTTTTCAGCCCAGTTTGACACTACGTAGGACATTCCAACACAAGATCAATGCTCTGTCATAGTCAGATATGTAACGAACACCCTCCATGGGAGGCTTGTGGCTGTGGTGAAATGTGAGGCATCCACTGGACAATACTTTGTCCAGGCACTGAGTGAAGTACAGGAAAACATGAAGCTTGGCATCAACAAGTGCCTTGGCAAATCCACTGATGGAGCCTCCAGTAAGGTCAGTATAAAGGCTTCTCTGGAGCAATAAGAATTTGTCGGGCAGACAATGGAACAACTTTTTGGTAAAAAAAAATGCACAAGATAAATCAAAATTAATCTGCTTATAACTTCTGAAATGTGATAGGCCCGTGTTTTCATGAGCTGAAATAAAAGATCCCAGAAATGTTCCAATACACACAGTGAGTTCTTCTCAAATGTTGTGCATAAACTGGTTTACATCCCTGTTCGGGAGCATTTCTCATTTGCCAAGACAATCCATCCACCTGAGAGGTGTGGCATATCAAGAAAATGATTATACAGCATGACCATTACACAGGTGCACCTTGTGCTGGGGACAATAAAAAGCCACTCTAAAATGTGCAGTTTTGTCACAAAGCCACAGGTGTCTCAGGTTTTGAGGGAGTGTGCAATTGGCATGCTGACTGCAGGAATGTCCTCCAGAGCTGTTGCCAGAGAATTTAATGTTCATTTCTCGACCATAAGCCGCCTCCAACGTTGTTTTAGAAAATTTGGCAGTATGTCCAACTGAAGACCAAGTGTAACCATGCCAGCCCAGGACCTCCACATCCGGCTTATTCACCTGTGGGATTGTCTGAGACCAGCTACCCGGACAGCTGAGAAGTACTCCTCCGTTTCATGTCTGTAATAAAGCCCTTTGTGGGGGAAAACTAATTCTGATTTGCTGGGCCTGGTTCCCAAGTGGTGGGCCCACCACCCTACCAGGCCCACCATGGCTGCAACCCTGTCAAGTCCTGTGAAATCCATAGATAAGGGCCAAATGATATTATTTCAACTGACTGATTTCCTTATAAACTGTAACTCGCCTAAATCGTTGAAATTGTTGCATGTTGTGTTTTATATTTTTGTTCAGTGTTTATAGATATTCATATACAAAATTACTTTAACTTAAATTAGTCCTTGACCATGTGACCTAGTCACCTCAAACCAACTTTGGATTGTTCAGAGGGTAGGGGCAAACAAAAAATAAATATATATATTTTTTTCTTCATTTCGTTGTCACTTTTTTTGGACTTCTAGTTTCAATGGCTCCTTGAACACCCACAGATGAATATGAATTTGTCTCAAGTCATCCTTTAAGTTTCTCATCAATATATATTTCTAAACTACTGGACAGGTGTGCATGCCACTTTCACGTAGCAGCGGCAGCCATAGTAGCGGTAGTATTGATTGTAGTAGCAGTAGATACATTAGGCTTATGATTATGGGCTTAGATCTTTAGCTAACAGTTGTAGGATTTTTTTTCAAAGGTCTACAGACTACAATATATCACAGAAGAAAACTGGGGTTTGAGAGGTGTGGTCTATAGGTACGGTGTGTTGCAACACATGATGTCATGTCAGGTGTATGTACTAACCACTCTCTCTCCCCTGATCTGGTATTTCCAGTCCTGACAGCGCAGGCTCTGCCTCGGGCTGGGGAGCAGCACCGGCGGGAGGAGGACCAGGGGACGGAGCTGCACCAGGGGGCCTACGACGAGGAGGGCAACCCACAGACTGCCTTAGTGCTGATCAAACAGGAGGTGGACTGGGTAAGACAGTCCCCACCTAGCCCGAGTCTCCGATCGGTTTGGGTCAGTGCTATCAAGGATCGTTGGGACGTCCCTGTCCTAAACCCCTACCTAACCATTTTACATTTCAACTTCAATGGGGTAGGGAAGTCCTAAAGATCCCGGATAGCACGGACCGATCTGTTTTCTGTCTTCCCAATTCATCCACCTTTCTGCTCAACCTATTGTTGTTGACCCCAGAGAAAAGGAAACACCTGTACACTGCACTGGCTGGAATCTTCTTATTTTAATTTAAACTTACGTACATGGGCCTAACAGCCTTTGTCAGAGTTTATGTTGACACTAATATAGCCTGTTGTTGGCATTGTCCCCCCCCCCCAGGAGGCAGACTATTCTGATGACTACTCCCCTGGGTACATACTGCTGAAGAAGGAGGGGGGGAGATCTCCCGACTCTGGTCCGCAGACAACCTCTCAGAGAGTTACCAGGCAGAGGTAGGAACTAGGGAGACCTGCTTCTGAATCACACATCTTATTACAATGTATTAAACACTATTGGGATGAGAACCAGGCTCTAATAATATCTATAATAATCTCTCCACTGTTGTTCTGTCTTTTTTTCTTTCTGTTTCTCCCTTACAACTTCCCCCTCTACTTTTCTCCATCCTGTCAATCTCCCTCCCTCTGTAGCCCTGGTCCCACCTGGAGCCGTCAGGGCCCTGGTCAACCGTTGCACCCAGGAAAGGCCTCCCACCACCCAGCCTACCTCAGCAGAGGCCCCCTCCAGGGAGAACCAGACACCCAGGAGCCCCCCAGGCTCTCAGCCCATCCCAGCCCAGACCCAGAGAAGGTGCCAGTGCCAGTGCAGGCCAGGCCCCTGGAGCAGAACAGCAGTCACTGGTAATACCAGCAGCAGAGTCTCCATCAACATTACACCAGACAGCATCTCCTCAATCAGCAGCCACTATCCAGTCTACATCACCTGTCCTGTCTACTGTAATGGCCCAGTCCACGGTAACTACTCTGTCAAAAGAAACTGTCCAAACGACCACGGTGGTCCAGTCGACTGTAGCGGTGAAGTCGACAGCAGCATCGTCAGAGCGCCCGCCACCTGTCATCTCCGGGTTACCCAGAACCCCTCTTCAGAATACACAGCCCAGCCCCGTACCCCCTCGTCCATCCCCATCTCCTCGACCAGCACAGTCCCACACAGATGTTCTACCTGTAGCTCGTCCAATAGCAGTGCCCTCAACACAACCAGCTAGGCCTACAGCTGTACCTGATGGACCAATGGCCACACTACCTACACAGACACAACCGCCTACAGTTTTGGAGAAGTTGAGTGTTGCCACGGCAACTCCGCCAACGCCTGTCCAGTCCGCTCCATCTCCTACTGAGTTGACAGAACCTGCCGGCCCTCCTGAGAAGCAGGTGTTGTTGGTCACTGAGCATGTGCAACACTCCTCCACCGTGCCCGGCCCAAAGTCACCTTCTGTCCCAGAGACATCTTATGAAACCCCTCTACAGCTGTCAGCCCCTGCTGGATCCACACCCTCTGGCTGCTGTCAGATGTCTAAGACACAGTTTTTAGCTCAGTTGTCAGTAGTACCCCGAGTATGTGCTCCACCGAGGCTGGAGAAAGACAAGGAGGAGGAAAAAGAGGGGCAGGAAGATGAGGGGAGAGGCTTTCACCTCCCTGCCACATCTACGGAAGCTGTGATGACAAGGTCTGTCGCTACGGAGACGACCCCCGCCAGCGAGAATAAGGAGGAGATTGTTGTCCAGGCAGACGGCAAGCAAAAGTCAAGTCGACGTGAAGCGCTCCTCTCCGGTCTCCGCCTCCGCTTAAGGCCCCGCCCCCAGGACAGCATGCCTTCTCCAGTGGTTGCTAAGAAACCCAGAGGAGAGAGAACCACCCCTCTAGACCATGACTACTCTAAGGTGATGGAGAACGGAGAAGAAAATTCCAGGGAATCTCACGTTGACCAGGATGTAGTAGAGGACACAGCCAACGGTGAGACGGCTGACGACAAGTCTAGTGGACAAGGAAGTAGTAACCACATCATCAGTGAGGAAGAGGGAGGAGCTAACACTGATGTGACCTCTCTGACCAGACAGTCACCTATCGTTGGAGGTGTGTCCAAATCCAAGAAGAGAAGCATGACCTGGGTGCAGGCTCAGAGACTATTGGCGTTAGCCCAGGCTAAGAGGAGTAGGTCAAAGGTCACCAAGGCCTCACAGAGAGGTCTGAGGTCAGAGCTAAGAGGCTTGGTCACACAGACACAGTTTCTGCCTTCCAACCCACAGCGCCGCCGGTCATACAGACCCAGCCCACAAGCTGCCTCCAGCCCACGCCGCACCAGCCCTCGCCAGGTTACAGGGGACAACACAAACCCTCCTCCTGCCACCGCTCCTAACCCACAGCCTCACTCCTTCAAGGTTACTTCCACCACCCCTCGTCGCGGAAGACCTCGTTCTGCGGCCGTGGCGACTTTAAATTTGAAACGGTCTCCCTCCACCCCTCAACCTATCCCCTTCATTGTCACCGTCAGCCCTCGCTCTAACTTCAAAAAGTCCCCCCAGTGCCCACGGACTTTCCAGCAGGCGCGCCGATACCGCCAATCACAACCGATGTGGTCACCACCGGGACCGTTACAGCTCCAACAGTCTCCCCAGGCTCCACGGAAACGTCTCGCCAAGAACCAGTGTGCAGACTGCGGTCGTGTCCTGAGCAGCGCCGCTGCTTTAGAGAGTCACGCCTCCCTCCACTCGGGGAAGCGCCCGTTCGCCTGCTCTGCCTGCGGCAAGGACTTCCCCGACCTCAAGGGCCTCAACCGCCACGCCCGCGTCCACGGTGATCAGCGGGGCCACCAGTGTCCGCAGTGCAGCAAGACCTTTGTCTACCGCTTCGGCCTGACTAAGCACGAGCAGGTGGTCCACAGTGGGGTGCGTCCGTTCGTCTGCCCGATCTGTGACAAACGCTTAATTACACAACGTGACCTGGAGGCTCATATCCGCGTTCACACTGGAGAGAAACCATTTGCCTGCTCCCTCTGTGTGAAGCGGTTCAAGAGGCGGGTGGAGCTGAATGTTCACCTGATGTGGCATAACGGGGAGAAGAGACACTGGTGCTCGTACTGTGGGAAGGGATTTCTGGATTACAATAATCTGAAGAACCACAAACTGGTCCACACCGGAGAGAAACCCTATACCTGCTCCGAGTGTGGCAAGCGCTTCAAACAGACTGGCCACCTGAAGAAACACCTGAAGACTGTACACAAAGACCGATAGATGGCGGGGGGAAAAATATTCAATGACACCCTATTCCCTATATAGTGCACCTCTTTGGACCAGAAACAGTGTCAGGCCTTTGTAAAGTAATGCACGAGATAGGGTGTCATAGGAGCTATTGAGGGGAATAGTTATCTCCGTTTGCTGTGAATTCAAAACCCAGCCGTGTTAGTGTTTAATGAGGCAGGGATCCCAATCTATTCTGACAGTGATTGGGAAGGACTTGTTATTTTATGTATTGATTAATTAAAAGTATCAAAGCTTTTGTTTTATAAACATTTGATGCCGCTTTTGTTGTTTAGAAGAATCATGCTACGAGAGAATGACGTAGTTAAGTGTAAAAAATGTTTTTACAAATTGTTTTATTTTAGTTGAAACTGAGTTGGTTATTTGTATTTAAAACATGAATTCTGGTTATATGCTATAATTTGTTATCATTAGAAAAGTTTGAAGCCTTAACAAGTTTAAATGTAGGTGTACTGTGTTCACATCATGGTGTTAATGTTCTGCGGTTTTGAACTACAATGAACAAAAATAAATGCAACATGTAAAATGTTGGTCCCATGTTTCATGAGCTGAAAAAAATAGTATTTCTCTCAAATTAAACACACATTTGTTTCCATCCATGTTAGCGAGCATTTCTCCTTTGCCAAGATAATCCATCCACCTGACAGGTGTGGCATAATTATTACACAAATGCACCTTGTGCTGGGGATAATATGTCCACTTAAAATGTGCAGTTTTGTCAAACAGTATCCCATGGTGGGGTTATGTTATGGGCAGGCATAAGCTAATTGCATTCTATCAATGGCTATTTCAATGCACAGAAAGACCATGACGAGATCCTGAGTCCCATTTTTTTTTTTTTTTTTTGTGACGAACACATGCATGCGTCTTCCCAGTTGTGAAATCCAAAGATTAGGGCCCAATGAATTCAATAAAACTATTACTTTAGTGTTTTATATAAAAATCTGGGCTGGCCTTAACCCTCCAGGTCGTAATTGCAAGTGGGAAACTGACAAAATATTGTTCCCGGAGTTGATGATTTACTGACCTTTCACCCAAAACATAAAAAAATTACAATAAATTTGACCATATTGTCAATGGTAAGCAAGCTTTTTATTGGTCTGACATCAAAAGCACTTGAACACAATCATGGCAGACTTACACCATCCCATAAGCACATGAATGCCCTATATTCAAATGTTTGTTAGGTTGACATGGTCATTATGACAGACAATTCATAGTCTATCATTTAAGGCATACATTCTTATTTAACACGGATTTCCAACAGTTAATATTTTCAATGTCCTTATTAAAAAGCAATTGATCAACCCAACAATTGTTCTCAATGTCAAATTAAACAGTTTTCTCGACCACCACTCTGCTCAGGAGATCCGGCCTGTGTTTGTGCTGGTGTGACTTCAGATGGTTCAGTTGTTTGAAGCGGAGTCCACATACAGCGCAGCAGTACGGTCTCCCCGGTGTGGGTGCGCTTGTGGACTTTCAAAATGTCAGCCCTTGTGAAGCTCTTGTCGCACATGGTGCAGCGGTGGGGTTTCTCCTGTGTGTGAATGCGTCGGTGCAGCTTGAGGTTCCAGAGCCGACTGAACTTGTTCCCGCAGAGAGAGCAGCAGTAGGGCTTGTCTGCCGTCTGGCTGCATGTGTGCCTCTTCAGGTCAGAGAAGGAGGTGAAGCCCTTGCCACACTGGCTGCAGAGGTGGCGTCCTCGGCTTGGACCTTGATGTTGCAGGCCTGGGTGAAGGTCTTACCGCACTGAGTGCGGGAGTATGGAGTCCCTGGCCCTGAATTCGACCATCTCCCAGTTTTGTGTTTCTGCTTGTGGGCCTTGAGGGAACCAGAATCTGGGAAGGTCATTGAACATTGATTGCAGGCATGATGCCTCCCCTCCTCCTGTTACCTGCTCTTGTGAACGATCTCTGAGGTTTAAAGAGTGTCCAAAGTCGTCAGCAGCATCATACCGGCTCTCTGTGTTGTTGTGGGCTGAGCTTCCAGAGTGGATGGCGGTTAGCCCCCTGTGGCCGGCTCTACTACCTGACTCTGGGACACCGTGTTCAGGGTACAAGACACTGGAGTCCTGCAGGTACCCCTCCTCGTTTATCAATAGGCAGTTCAGGTTTCCCACCTCTGGGTGGGGGGATGGCATTGGCGACCCCACCTGCTCCCTCTGGCTCCGATGGGGGCCAGGTGTGTGGGAGCGATGGTGATGGTCTCCCCCCTCAGATCCCCCCAGGTTCACCTGGTAGTGACCTGCAGCTCCGTAGCTCAGCGCTCCCAGACGAGACGGAGAACCAGGAAGCCTATCCAGCCCTTCCATGTCTAGAAGATGGTCGCCACTACCACTACTGCCGTAACCAGACTTCTCAAAGCCGACCCCCAGTTCCTCCATGCTGTAGCGGGGGCGGTAGAGAGGGTCGGTGGGGTCCACTGAGTCTCCCTCGAGACCCGATGGTTCAGCATCCTGGTCTAGACCAGACCCCCAGTCATCCTGGCACTGCTGCAGCTCCTGCTCGCTGAAACTCTTACTGGGCCCCGAGACGTTTGAACCGTCGGCCCCTGAAGAACACAGGAGACATTAGGTATTAGAAGCATTAGCATTAGAGGCATTGGCAATAGTAGAAACTGTGGTAGAATAACTAATGCTAAATTTGAACTGAGTTTCAAGTTGATTTATTATAATACCAATGACAACATATTAGAAGCTACTCCTTTTCATTCTCATCATAAAGATGGCTGTTGTGTTTGTTGTAAACAACTCACCGTCCAGGCAGACGCCCCATCTCTCCTGTAGTTCAGTGTTGTGGAGAGGCTCCTCTTTCAGCAGGCTGTCCAGCTTCTGATCTCCGACGTCTGCGGGCTGCAAAAGGAAATTAAGAAGTTGATTCTAACTAAACGATGGATAAACTGGCAGTGAATGAATAAACCTGGCATGATGGTCCCCTATTCCTCCTGAAAGACAAGTTCTAATCTGTTCTGCACAGTACATTTTTATCTGAAGGTTCTATAACACTGGTGTTTCGTCAGTCCCCTACTTACCTCAGAGGTTCTCCTTGGGCTGATGGCATCGGCCTCCTCCAGGTCATGCGAGGCTGTTTCCTCGGCCACGCCCCCACAGCTGCTCCACTCCTCCCCTAGTACCTTCTCCTGCTTCAGGCCACGCCCCCTCTCCACACCTGGCCACAGGTAAACAAAGAGTAACATTTATCTCAACTAAAAGGAAAGCTGAATTGTGAATAATGGAGTCTCCTCGCATCAGTGCAGAGGAGGAAATAAAGCATCTTACCAACAACTCAACTGTCTGGTCAGTGATCACCAAAGTATGGAAGGTACACATTACAGCAGCCAAACTTCAGAGTGATTCCTCCATATATACAGTGCATTCGGAAAGTATTCAGACCCCTTGACCTTTCACACAATTTGTTATACTACAGCCTTATTTCAAAATGGATCGAATTGTTTTTTACCCCTCATCAATCTACACACAATACCTCACAATGACAAAACAAAACAAGGTTTTCAGAAAAGTTTGCAAATGTATTAAAAATAAACTGATATCACATTTACATAAGTATTCAGACCCTTTACTCTGTACTTTGTTGAAGCAGCGATCACAGCCTCCAGTCTTCTTGGGTATGACACTACAAGCTTGGTACACCTGGATTTGGGGAGTTTCCCCATTCTTCTCTGCAGATCCTCTCAAGCTCTGTCAGGTGTGAAGGGGAGAGTTGCTGCACAGATATTTTCAGGTCTCTCCAGAGATGTTGATCGGGTTCAAGTCCGAGCTCTGGCTGGGCCACTCAGAGACTTGTCCCGAAACAACTGCAATGTCTTGGCTGTGTGCTTAGGGTTGTTGTCCTGTTGGAAGGTGAACCTTCGCCCCCAGTCTGAGGTACTGAGCGCTCTGGAGCAGGTTTTCATCAAGGATCTCTCTGTACTTTGCTCCATTCATCTTTCCCCTCAAACCTGGCTAGTCTCCCAGACACTGCTGCTGAAAAACATCTCCACAGCATGATCCTGCCACCACCATGGTTCACCGTAGGGATGGTGCCAAGTTTCCTCCAAACGTGACACTTGGCATCCGGGCCAAAGAGTTCAATCTTGGTTTCATCAGACCAAAGAATCTTGTTTTTTTAGGTGACTTTTGGCAAATGCCAAGTGGGCTGTCATGTGCCTTTTACTGAGGAGTGGCTTCCGTCTGGCCACTCTACGATAAAGGCCTGATTGGTGGAGTGCTGCAGAGATGGGAGAACCTTCCAGAAGGACAACCATCTCCACAGAGGAACTGTCAGAGTGACCATTGGGTTCTTGGTCACTTCCCTGACCAAGACCCTTCTCCCATGATTGCTCAGTTTGGCCAGGCGGCCAGCTCTAGGAAGAGTCTTGGTGCTTCCAAACTTCTTCCATTTAAGATGGAGGCCACTGTGTTCTTGGGGACCTTCAATGCTGCAGAAATGTTTTGGTACTCTTCCCCCAGATCTGTGCCTCGACACAATCCTGTCTCTGAGCTCTATGAACAATTCTTTGAACCTCAGGGCTAGTTTTTGCTATGACATGCACTGTCAACTGTGAAACCTTATATAGACAGGTGTGTGTCTTTCCAAATCATGTCCAATCAATTGAATTTACCACAGGTGGACTCCAATCAAGTTGTAGAAACATCTCAAGGATGATCAATGGAAACAGGATGCACCTGAGCTCAATTTCAAACCTCAGAATACTTATGTAAATAAGGTATTCCTGTATTCCATTTCTAGAAACTTGTTTTTGTCATTATGGGATATTGTGTGTAGATTGTTGAGGAAAAAATGTATTTAATAAATTAGGCTGTAACATAGCAAAATGTGGAAAAAGTCAAGGGGTCTGAATACTTTCGAATGCACTGTACAGTTGTGGCCAAAAGTTTTGAGAACGACACAAATATTAATTTCCACAAAGTTTGCTGCTTCAGTGTCTTTAGATAAAAAAATTTTTTTCAGATGTTACTATGGAATACTCAAGTATAACTACACGCATTTCATAAGTGTCAAAGGCTTTTATTGACAATTACATGAAGTTTATGCAAAGAGTCAATATTTGCAGTGTTGACCCTTCTTTTTCAAGACCTCCGCAATCCAACCTGGCATGCTGTCAATTAACTTCTGGGCCACATCCTGACTGATGACAGCCCATTCTTGCATAATCAATGCTTGGAGTTTGTCAGAATTTGTGGGTTTTTGTTTGTCCACCCGCCTCTTGAGGATTGACCACAAGTTCTCAATGGGATTAAGGTCTGGGGAGTTTCCTGGCCATGGACCCAAAATATTGATGTTGTTATCACATTTTTTTCCCCCTTCCACAGTCGTCGTGTCCCCCCCGGAAAAAAATAAAAATAAAAAACAATTCATTCCATTCCCCACCCCCAAGAACCCCCAGAACACCAACAACCAAGAGAATGAACTACAGAGAAAAAAAGGAAAAGACAGAAGAAAACAGCAAACAAATAAAACAAAATAATACAATTAAAAATGACAACAAGGACACCTAAAATCATAACAGCAATGACTACTTTATATGTTTGTGTGCATGTCTGGCACTATAACATGAATGTATGTGATCTTGTATGTGTTTATTTGAATGAGAGTGTTTGTATATGCATGTGTACAAACACCTGCACGGCATCAGCCTCAGGCAAACCGGCATTAGTTGTAAAAACACTGCCACTTAGTGGCCTTATGGCAAGGTGCTCCATCATGCTGGGAAAGGCATTGTTCGTCACCAAACTGTTCCTGGATGGTTGGGAGAAGTTGCTCTCGGAGGATGTGTTGGTACCATTCTTTATTCATGGCTGTGTTCTTAGACACAATTGTGAGTGAGCCCACTCCCTTGGCTGAGAAGCAACCCCACACATGAATGGTCTCAGGATGCTTTACTGTTGGCATGACACAGGACTGATGGTAGCGCTCACCTTGTCTTCTCCAGACAAGCTTTATTCCGGATGCCCCAAACAATCGGAAAGGGGATTCATCAGAGAAAATGACTTTACCCCAGTCCTCAGCAGTCCAATTCCTGTACCTTTTCCAGAATATCAGTCTGTCCCTGATGTTTTTCCTGGAGAGAAGTGGCTTCTTTGCTGCCCTTCGTGACACCAGGCCATCCTCCAAAAGTCTTCAGCTCACTGTGCGTGCCGATGCACTTACACCTGCCTGCTGCCATTCCTGAGCAAGCTCTGTACTGGTGGTGCCCCAATCACGCAGCTGAATCAACTTTAGGAGAGGGTCCTGGCGCTTGCTGGACTTTCATCGGAGCCCTGAAGCCTTCTTCACAACAATTGAACCGCTCTCCTTGAAGTTCTTGATGATCCGATAAATGGTTGATTCAGCTTCCAGTCTGTTATTCGAACTCAATCAGCATGACTGAGTGATCTCCAGCCTTGTCCTCGTCAACACTCACACCTGTGTTAACGAGAGAATCACTGACATGATGTCAGCTGGTCCTTTTGTGGCAGGGCTGAAATGCAGTGGAAATGTTTTTGGGGATTCAGTTAATTTTAAGGCAAATAGGGACTTTGCAATTCATCTGATCACTCTTCATAACATTCTGGAGTATATGCAAATTGCCATCATACAAACTGAGGCAGCAGACTTTGTGAAAATTTACATTTGTGTCATTCTCAAAACTTTTGGCCACGACTGTATGTACAGTGCCTTGCGAAAGTATTTGGCCCGTTAAAAGCGCAGAGAGCATCATGAAGAACAAGGAACACACCAGGCAGGTCCGAGATACTGTTGTGAAGAAGTTTAAAGCCAGATTTGGATACAAAAATATTTCCCAAGCTTTAAACATCCCAAGGAGCACTGTGCAAGCGATAATATTGAAATGGAAGGAGTATCAGACCACTGCAAATCTACCAAGACCTGGCCATCCCTCTAAACTTTCAGCTCACACAAGGTGAAGACTGATCAGAGATGCAGCCAAGAGGCCCATGATCACTCTGGATGAACTGCAGATATCTAATGCTGAGGTGGGAGACTCTGTCCATAGGACAACAATCAGTCGTATATTGCACAAATCTGGCTTTATGGAAGAGTGGCAAGAAGAAAGCCATTTCTTAAAGATATCCATAAAAAGTGTTGTTTAAAGTTTGCCACAAGCCACCTGGTAGACACACCAAACATGTGGAAGAAGGTGCTCTGGTCAGATGAAACCAAAATTGAACTTTTTGGCAACAATGCAAAACGTTATGTTTGGCGTAAAAGCAACACAGCTCATCACCGTGAACACACCATACCCACTTTTCTTCAGCAGGGACAGGGAAGATGGTTAAAATTGATGGGAAGATGGATGGAGCCAAATACAGGACCATTCTGGAAGAAAACCTGATGGAGTCTGCAAAAGACCTGAGACTGGGACGGAGATTTGTCTTCCAACAAGACAATGATCCAAAACATAAAGCAAAATCTACAATGGAATGGTTCAAAAATAAACATATCCAGGTGTTAGACTGGCCAAGTCAAAGTCCAGACCTGAATCCAATTGAGAATCTGTGGAAAGAACTGAAAACTGCTGTTCACAAATGCTCTCCATCCAACCTCACTGAGGTCGAGCTGTTTTGCAAGGAGGAATGGGAAAAATTTCAGTCTCTCGATGTGCTAAACTGATAGAGACATACCCCAAGCGACTTACAGCTGTAATCACAGCAAAGGTGGCGCTACAAAGTATTAACTTAAGGGGGCTGAATAATTTTGCACGCCCAATTTTTCAGTTTTTGATTTGTTAAAAAGTTTGAAATATCCAATAAATGTTGTTCCACTTCATGATTGTGTCCCACTTGTTGTTGATTCGTCACAAAACAAATACAGTTTTATATCTTTATGTTTGAAGCCTGAAATGTGGAAAAAGGTCTTTATTTGTACTATTTTCTACATTGTAGAATAATAGTGAATACATCAAAACTATGAAATAACACATATGGAATCATGTAGTAACCAAAAAAGTGGCCACCCTTGACAGATTTGCAGACTCTTTCTCTCAGCTTCTGAGGTAGTCAACTGGAGTGCATTTGAATTAACATGTGTGCCTTGTTAAAAATTCAATTGTGGAATTTCTTTCCTTCTTAATGCCTTTGAGGCAATCAGTTGCGTTGTGACAAGGTAGGGGTATACAGAAGATAGCCTTATTTACTTTAAGACATGAAGATCAGTCAACCCGGAGAATTTCAAGAACTTTGAAAGTTTCTTCAAGTGCAGTTGCAAAACCATCAAGTACTATGATGGAACTGGCTCTCATGAGGACCGCCACAGGAAAGGAAGACCCAGAGTTACCTCTTCTGCAGAGGATGAGATCATTAGTGTTACCAGCCTCAGAAATTGCTGCTCAAATAAATACTTCACAGAGTTCAAGTAACAGACACATCTCAACATCAACTGTTCAGAGGAGACTGCGTGAATCAGGCCTTCATGGTCAAATTGCTGCAAAGAAACCACTACTAAAAGGACACCAATAAGAAGACTTGCTTGGGCCAAGAAACACGAGCAATGGACATTAGACCGGTGGAAATCTGTCCTTTGGTCTGATGAGTCCAAGTTTGAGAGTTTTGGTTCCAACTGCCATGTCTTTGTGAGATGCAGAGTAGGTGAACGGATGATCTCTGCATTTGTAGTTCCCACCATGAAGCATGGAGGAGGAGGTGTGATGGTGCTTTACTGGTACACTGTTTGTGATTTATTTAGAATTCAAGGCACTCTTAACCAGCATGGCTACCACAGTATTCTGCACCGATACGCCATCCCATCTGTTTTGTGCTTAGTGGGACTTGTTTGTTTTTCAACAGGACAAACACCCAACACACCTCCAGGCTGTGTAAGTGTAACAATTTTGCTTCCGTCCCTCTCCTCACCCCTACCTGGGCTCAAACCAGACACCCTCTGCACACATCAATAAGTCACCCACAAAGCACCGTTACCCATCGCTCCACAAAAGCTGCGGCCCTTGCAGAGCAAGGGGAACAACTACTTCAAGGTCTCCGAGCGAGTGATGTCACTGATTGGAAACGCTATTAACGCACACCCCGCTAACTAGCTAGCCATTTCACACCGGTTACATAGGGCTATTTGACTTAGAATGAGAGTGATTGAGTACTGCAACAGATGACCTGGCCTCCACAATCAAATCAAAGTTGATTTGTCACGTGCACCGAATACAACAGTTGTAGTAGATCTTACAGTGAAATGCTTAATTACAGGCTCTAAACAAAAGTGCAAAAAGGTGTTAGCTGAACAATAGGTAAGTAAAGAAATAAAACAATAGTAAAAAGACAGGCTATATACAGTAGCGAGGCTACATATAGACACCGGTTAGTCAGGCTGATCACCCGACCTCAACCCAATTGAAATGGTTTTGGATGAGTTGGACCACAGAGTGAAGGAAAAGCAGCCAACAAGTGCTCAGCATGTGGGAACTCCTTCAAGACTGTTGGAAAAGCATTCCAGGTGAAGCTTGTTGAGATAATGCTAAGAGTGTGCAAAGCTGCCATCAAGGCAAAGGCTGGCTACTTTGAAGAATCTAAAATCTAAAATATTTAGATTTATTTAACACTTTTTTGCTTACTACATGATTCCATATGTGTTATAGACAATAGTAAATATAACAAAAAACCTTGAATGAGTAGGTGGGTCCAAACTTTTTACTGGTACTGTGTGTGTGTCATATATATATATATATATATATATTGCTCCAAAAATAAAGGGAACACTAAAATATCACATCCTAGATCTGAATGAATGAAATATTCTTATTAAATACTTTTTCTTTACATAGTTGAATGTGCTGACAACAAAATCACACAAAAATTATCAATGGAAATCAAATTGATCAACCCATGGAGGTCTGGATTTGGAGTCACACTCAAAATTAAAGTGGAAAACCACACTACAGGCTGATCCAACTATGATGTAATGTCCTTAAAACAAGTCAAAATGAGGCTCAGTAGTGTGTGTGGCCTCCACGTGCCTGTATGACCTCCCTACAACGCCTGGGCATGCTCTGATGAGGTGGCGGATGGTCTCCTGAGGGATCTCCTCCCAGACCTGGACTTGGGCTGTAAGCCCAACCCCACCTGTGGATGTCGGGCCCTCATACCACCCTCATGGAGTCTGTTTCTGACTGTTTGAGCAGACACATGCACATTTGTGGCCTGCTGGAGGTCATTTTGCAGGGCTCTGGCAGTGCTCCTCCTTGCACAAAGGCGGAGGTAGCGGTCCTGCTGCTGGGTTGTTGCCCTCCTACGGCCTCCTCCACGTCTCTGATGTACTGGCCTGTCTCCTGGTAGCGCCCAAATGCTCTGGACACTACGCTGACAGACACAGCAAACCTTCTTGCCACATCTCGCATTCATGTGCCATCTTGGATGAACTGCACTACCTGAGCCACTTGTGTGGGTTATAGACTCCGTCTCATGCTACCACTAGGAATGAAAGCACCGCCAGCATTCAAAAGTGACCAAAATATCAGCCAGGAAGCATAGGAACTGATAAGTGGTCTGTTGTCCCCACCTGCAGAACCACTCCTTTATTGGGGGTGTCTTGCTAAATGCCTATAATTTCCACTTATTTTCTATTCCATTTGCACAACAGACTGTGACATTTATTGTCAATCAGTGTTGCTTCCTAAGTGGACAGTTTGATTTCACAGAAGTGTGATTGACTTGGAGTTACATTGTGTTGTTTAAGTGTTCCCTTATATATATATATGAGAGAGAGAGAGAGAGAGACTGTCTTTAGATGTATCTCTCTATACCTGTCTGTGAGGCTCCAGAGCTTCTCTCCTTGGCTTCGTCGTTAGCTCTTCCACAGTCCGCACACTTCCCGATACGGCCTCCTCTTGTCCCTATCCCTACGTCTGTTCTCCGACCACTGCAGCCGCTTCTTCAGCGACTCGACCTGCTCCCGGCTCCGGGACACTTCCTTCATGAAGCTATCGTCCACCAGCCTTGTGATCTCGTACATAGCAGCCTTGAATACCGTCTCCATGACTCCGGAGAGCTGAGACTGAAGGTTACGGTGGTTTCGGACATCATGGCAAACTGTCTATGTGTAACTAGATACAGTTCCGAATCCGTAACGTTTAGTTACTTTTGTACAGGCGAATCAGTCATGCGATCGAGTCTAAAAAAATGATAGGAAGCTAACGTTTGCAGCAAATATACTAGAAACTAAACCTTCTGTCTGTTAACAGGCTAGCAAATCTAGATACTATTGGAAGTTGTTGTCTGACTCGTGACTGTCCTAGTAATACATGTTAATATAATTTGGAGAGATAAGATGCAGCAGTTAATGTATATGAGGCTATTGTAATAATTATAAATAACAGAGATAATGAGAGATGGCAGTTAGCTTGGTAGCTAGTTAGAGCCAACGCAAAAAGGATACACAAAAAAACAATAGCATTTCCGGAAACAAACCTACGGATCGAGTAGTAGGACAATCTACAATGGAACGATGAGAGAAAATACGACCTTTCTTTGAACAAAACATCTGTACGTTTACTGTAAATAAGATTCGAAATTTAATTTGGCTATTATTATACGATTCGAATACAGATCAGTACCGTAGTAGGCTATTTATTATGTAAATGATTTACAGGAAATCTACACTGAAGAGATTTTTCACGCCCTCCACTCAGCCCTATGCGGGCCCTTGGTCCAAAGTGGAGTGGACTAGGAATAGGGTGTCCAAAACTCGGTTTCTATCCAATTGGCGACATAACTGTTAGGTTATATCAGTTATCCTGTTAGAAATGTTGTGCAGAATCCACTGCGCGTTTTAGATGCAACGTTTATGGTCATGTTGCAGCAGTGCCCTTACGAAAAAAGATTGCAGTCACAGTGCAGTATAACTGCAGTATGCAGCAAATATTGCGTTCAAAATAACCGTTTTTTTAATGTCAGAATTGCCTTGTAATTTAAGCTTTAAGCTGAATCCATGAATTAAATACACGTATATTTATAATTCCATTCTCAGTCCTTTCTTCATTGTCTATTACTGTAACTCAACCATAGTCTTGTGTACATATTCATTATCTTTATGGAGTCAGATAAACATTTTAATAGGCTAACTGCTTAGTCTCATGTGATGTATATATAATATACTGTGTGTTAACATATCAAATATTAGTGCCCACTATAGTGCTCTCTCTCTCTTAACTGTGAATTCAAAACCCAGCTGTGTTAGTTTTAATTAAACAGGGATCCCACTAATGTGCATTGCTTGCTGTTTGGGGTTTTAGGCTGGGTTCTGTACAGCACTTTGAGATATCAGCTGATGTACGAAGGGCTATATAAATACATTTGATATGATTTAGTCTCACAGGGAAGGGTAGGACTTGTACTTTTATGGTTTTATGTATTGATTGATTACACGTATCAAAGCCTTTGCTGATTAACATTTACAGTCGCTTTGTTGTTGGAAGAATCATGCCATGACAGAAAGATGTAGTAAAGTGTAGAAAATAAAAAGTTGATTTTGAATTAGCAGTTGATTAATTGTTTAAAAATAAATAAAAAATTTGGTTACTTGTCATTTGTTATTCATTAGGTAAGTTAGATGCCTGAAATCAAGTTTAAATTTAGGTGTACTGACTTCACGTTTCACATCATGGTTTTTATGTTCTGCAGGTTTAAGCTACTTACTTGAAAGACTGGGAAGTTTCACTTGAATGACCCTCTAAGTCTTAATTAAGAGTAGTGGGAAAACATGCTGTTACTCCAGTTGCACGCTTCACCACTGACCCTTCATCTTTCCAACCAAAAGATGAGAACAAACAAATGTTTGACATTTACAAAATGTATCAATTTGGATAATGTATACTGAACAAAAATATAAACACAACATGCAATAATTTCAAAGATTTTGCAGAGTTACATTTCATATGAGGAAATCAGTCAATTTGAAATACGACATGAATTTGGCCTTAATCTATGGATTTTACATTATTTGGAAATACAGCTATGCATCTGTTGGTCATATACCTTTAAAAAAAAGGTGCATCACAATGGGCCTCAGGATCTCGTCACGCGTATTTTTTTGCATTCAAATTGCCATTGATAAATGCAATAATCGTGTTAATTTGCTCATAGCTTATGCCCTCCCCATTCAATAACCCCACCGCTCTATTGGGCACTCTGTTCACAACGTTGACATCAGCAAACTGCTAGCCTCCACACAACGCCATACACATGGTCTTCGAAGTTGTGAGGCTGGTTAGATATACAGCTAAATTCTCTAAAACGATGTTAGATGTGGCTTATGGTAGAAGAATGAACATTCAATTCTCAGGCAACAGCTCTGGTGGACATTCCTGCAGTCAGCATGCCAATTGTACGCTCCCTCAAAACTTGAAACATCTGTGGCATTGTGTTGTGAGACAAAACAGCACATTTTAGAGTGGCCTTTTATTGTCCCCAGCACATGGTGCACCTGCATAATGATCATGCTGTTGATTCAGATTCTTCATATGCCACACCTGTCAGGTGGATGGATTATCTTGGCAAAAGGAGAAGCGCTCACTAACAAGGATGTAAACAAATGTTAAAGTAAGCTTTTTGTGCATATGGAACATTTCTGGGATCTTTTATTTCAGCTCATGAAACACGAGACCAACACTGTACATGTTGCATTCATATTTTTTGTTCAGTGTCCTGTAGGTAGTTTGACCATATTGTCAATGTTAAGAAGCTATCTTATAACATGCTTTACCAAGAAAGCATCATGTGAAAGTGAAATGAAACATCGCCCCTAAAATAAATCTAAATAATGTGCTGGTGCATGTACTTAGTCTTGTCCATGTTAACGTACTGTGTTGGGAATATAATTGCCTACTATGCAGTTGGCCTTTAAGGTTGCAGATATGGGTGTGGTGGGGAGGTGTGTCCACCCCACAGGTGACATCTTGAATTGACTGCAGAGAGAGGTAGCATTGTTTGCTGTGTGCTAAGCGGGATTTGTAAGCCTCTTTCCTATCACAGTCCATTGTTTTGCTGAAAATTAGAGGCCTGGATGACACCAGTGTCGTGATAAGGAAACAAAACACTAAAGTGGAGTTCTTTAGCAAAACAGTCCTAAACAAACATCACTATGTTGTCATCCAGAGTCCCAAGTATTTATTTTCCAAGCTATAGCACACAGTATTTTACACACAGCAGGTTTTTAAAGGACTAAAAGGTTAAGTCTGCTCCATGTTTTCATTTTTGTCATCTAAAAAAATATTTCGATACTGGTGTTGTCCTGGCGCTAGTGAAAATATCTAGACATAGGTGTTGTCCCGGCGCTAGTGAAAATATCTGTGACATAGGTGTTGTCCCCGGCGCTAGTGAATATATCTAGACATAGGTGTTGTCCAGGCGCTAGTGAATATATCTAGACATAGGTGTTGTCCTGGCGCTAGTGAAAATATCTAGACATAGGTGTTGTCCCGGCGCTAGTGAATATATCTAGACATAGGTGTTGTCCCGGCGCTAGTGAATATATCTAGACATAGGTGTTGTCCTGGCGCTAGTGAAATATCTAGATACAGGTGTTGTCCGGGCGCTAGTGAAAATATCTAGACATAGGTGTTGTCCTGGCGCTAGTGAAAATATCTAGACATAGGTGTTGTCCTGGCGCTAGTGAAAATATCTAGATACAGGTGTTGTCCGGCGCTATGAAAATATCTAGACATAGGTGTTGTCGGCGCTAGTGAAAATATCTAGACATAGGTGTTGTCCTGGCGCTAGTGGAAATATCTAGACATAGGTGTTGTCCTGGCGCTAGTGAAAATATCTAGACATAGGTGTTGTCCTGGCGCTAGTGAAAATATCTAGACATAGGTGTTGTCCTGGCGCTAGTGAAAATATCTAGACATAGGTGTTGTCCCGCGCTAGTGAAAATATCTAGACATATGTGTTGTCCGCGCCAGTGAAAATATCTAGACATAGGTGTTGTCCTGGCGCTAGTAAAAATATCTAGACATGGTGTTGTTGGCCTAGTGAAAATATCGCTAGGTGTTGTGAAAATATCTAGACATAGGTGTTGTCCTGGCGCTAGTAAAATATCTAGACATAGGTGTTGTCCTGGCGCTAGTAAAAATATCTAGACATAGGTGTTGTCCTGGCGCTAGTGAAAATATCTAGACATAGGTGTTGTCCTGGCGCTAGTAAAAATATCTAGACATAGGTGTTGTCCCGGCGCTAGTGAAAATAGCGCAGGGGAATGTGGCCCATTGTGTCTTTTCTGTTGGATTATTGCTTTTAAATTTAGATCTCGTTGGATTACCTTTTTTTTTGGGGGGGGGGGCTTCCTTTGGGTTACAAACATTTATTTGGTCTTGGACTTCCATTTAAGGACTCACACTCTCAACCAAAGGTTCTGGTAGGACTAAGGTTTCAAACTGAGACTGTTGGCTCTGACAGGACTGTACTATCTTATTGTTGATTAATTCTTTTGTTGTTCATGCTGAACTGTCCTATCAACACGTCACAAGCTAACTTGATTTTTTAGCAATGTTAGCTAGCAATCCAGCTATCTGAAATCTTATTGTTGAAGAATTGGTCAGACTTTAAATGCACTTGAAACAATCATGGCAGACTTACGACTTCCCACGAGCACATGAATGCCCTATATTCAAATGTTTGTTATGTTGGCATGATCATTTTGACAGACAATTCATAGACAGTCCATGTATGGTGTGAATTCTTAACCAACACACAGATTTACAACCGCCCATATTTTCATCAAACGAAAGCAGGACCAAGGCACTCTGGAAAATAATTAATTAAAATGCCTTTATTTGTACGGCATGTTAAATGAAAACAAAGATTAAACTCAGACGTGCTTCGGCTGCATGGCCTTAGTCAGGAGTACAAAGATTTGATAACGTATGTCATTTGAACAGCATTTTCCAATCAAACTTGATTTGAAGAGGGTTACAGAATTAATTGACAACACCTAGTAAAAATTATACATATTAAAAAGACTATAAAAATTATAAAAATGAAAATCAAGGCTAGAAGGATCAGAAGTCATAGAAAAGTAGTTCCGCCTTTTTGACTGGGCAAAGTTGTAAGAATAGCAGAGCCGCCTAATTTATTGTACACTAGATCACAGCAACATGTTCATATTTTCAATGTCCTTATTAATAAAGAACTGATCACAAGAAATGTTCTCAATGTCAAATAAAATAATAAAACTAGCTGTTCCGAAGATTAATGTAGCAATTGTAAGTGTCTGTTATATAACAAAAAATGTATCAATAAAAAAATCAGTCCAGGTGATTTGGCCTGTGTTTGCGCTGGTGTGACTTCAGATGTGCCAGTCGTTTGAAGCTGAGTCCACACACAGAACAGCAGCACGGTCTCTCCCCAGTGTGGGTGCGCAGTGCACTTTCAAAATGTCTGCCCGTGTGAAGCTCTTGTCACACATATTGCAGCAGTGGGGTTTCTCCTGCGTGTGAATGCGCTGATGCACCTTCAGGTTCCAGAGCCGACTGAACTTGTTCCCACAGATGGAGCAGCAGTAGGGCTTGTCTGTGGTCTGGCTGCACTTGTGCCTCTTCAGGTCGGAGAAGGAGGTGAAGCCCTTGCCGCAGTGGCTGCAGAGGTGGAGTCCCTTGGCCTGGTGGACTCGCTGGTGGACCTTGAGGTTGCAGGCCTGGGTGAAGGTCTTACCGCACTGGGTGCAGGAGTAGGAGGCCCAGACCCTGACTCTCTACCAGTTTGTGTGTCTGCTTGTGGGCCTTGAGGGAACCAAAGTCTGGGAAGGTCATGGTACATTGATTGCAGGCATGACGCTCCCCCCTACTCCTGTTACCTGCTCTGTGAACGATCTCTGAGGTTTAAAGAGTCCAAGTCGTCAGCGGCACCATACAGGCTCTCTGTGTTGTTGTGGGCTGAGCTTCCAGAGTGGATGGAGGTTAGCCCCCTGTGGCCGGCTCTGTTACCCTGACTCTGGGACACCATGTTCTGGGTACACGACGCTGAGTCCTGCAGGTAACCCTCCTGCGTTGATCAACAGGCAGTTCAGGTCTCCCACCTCCGGGTGGGGGATGGCATTGGCGGCCCCACCTGCTCCCTCCGGCTCCGATGGGAGCGAGGCATGTGGGAGCGATGGTGATGGTCTCCCCCCTCAGACCCCCAGGTCCACCTGGTAGTGACTTGCAGCTCTGTAGCTCAGCCCCCCCAGACGAGACGGAGAACCAGGAAGCCTATCCAGCCCTTCCATGTCTAGAAGATGGTCGCCACTACCACTACTGCCGTAACCAGACTTCTCAAAGCCGACCCCCAGTTCCTCCATGCTGTAGCGGGGGCGGTAGAGAGGTTGGCTGGGGTCTCCCTCTGGGCCCGGTGGTTCAGGATGCTGCTCTAGACCAGAAGCCCAGTCATCCTGGCACCGCTGTAGATCCTGCTGAATAAAACTCTTACTGGGCCCCGAGACGTCTGAACCATCGGCCCCTGAAAACACAGGGGACATGAGGCATTAGAAGCATTCATATTTAAGACATTAGAATTACTAGAAACGGTAGTAGAGTAACTGTAATGTTAAATGTCTACTTACAGTTTCAAGTTGACTTTCCATGTATAATAATGAATACATTTTAAATGAAACAGCATATCAAAGTTACTCTTGTTATCATTCTCATCATTATAAAAAGTAGGTTATTGTCTGTGTTATATTTGTGGTAAACTCCTCTAACTCACCATCCAGGCAGACGCCCATCTCCTGTAGCTCAGCAGTTGTGGAGAGGCTCTTTCAGCAGGCTGTCCAGCTTCTGACCTCCGACCTCTGTGGACTGGTAGAGCAAATTATTCTGACTAAATAATGGATAAACTGACAGTGATTGAATAGAGCTGACAGATGGTTCTATATTCACAATTCTCCTCTGGTACCCCCAGACATCTCATAACTTTGTCGTAGCCCTGAACTAACATACTTGATTCAAGTAGTGAAGGACTTGATGATTTGTTGACAAGTTGAATGAAGTGTTTAAGTTCTGGAACAGTTCAAATATGAGGAGAGGTTTGAAAATGGCTGCCCTATTCTTTGTGACAGACAATCTGTTATGTACAACATATTTCCACCTGAACATTCTGTAACATCACACCCCCACAGGTATTTAGTCAGTCCCCTGCCTACCTCAGAGATTTTCCTAGGGCTGGTGGCCTCAGTCTCCTCCAGATCATTTAAGGCTGTTTCCCTGGCCACGCCCACAGCTGCTCCACTCTCCCCTGATACCTTCTCCTGCTTCAGGCCACGCCCCCTCTCCACACCTGGCCACAGGTAAACAAAGAGAACGTTTCATTTGGAGTAAAAGGTAAGTAACATTGTGGATAATAGAGTCTCCTCACATCAGATGAAGGAAAGGAAACATATTATTAAGATGCCACCACCACCCATGACAGACTCCTTTTCTAAAAACCAATACTGTCTGAATGAAGTGTATCATCAAAGTATAAAAGGTTATAACATAGCAGCCCCACTTCAGAGTGATTCTATATTTATCACAGGAGGTTGGGGGCACTCTAATTGGGAAGGACGGGCTCATAGTAATGGCTGGAGCAGAATCAATGGAATGGTATCAAATACTTCAAACATGGTTTCCATGAGTTTGATGTCATTCCATTTACTCCGTTCCAGCCATTATTATGAGCCTCCACTGATTGTATGTATGTACAGTACCAGTCAAAAGATTGGACACACCTACTCATTCAAGGGTTTTTCTTTATTTACATTTTTTACATTTAAGTCATTTAGCAGACGCTCTTATCCAGAGCGACTTACAAATTGTACAATGTTCTACATTGTAGAATAATAGTGAAGACATCAAAACTATGAAGAAACACATATGAAATAATGTAACCAAAAAAAGTGTTAAAGAAAACAAAATATGTTTTATATTTGAGATTCTTCAAAGTTGCCACCCTTCGCCTTGATGACAGCTTTGAACAGTCTTGGCATTCTCTCAACTAGCGGGGCGGCAGGGTAGCCTAGTGGTTAGAGCGTTGGACTAGTAACCGAAAGGTTACAAGTTCAAATCCCCAAGCTGACAAGGTACAAATCTGTCGTTCTGCCCATGAACAGGCAGTTAACCCACTGAAAATAAGAATTTGTTGTTAACTTGACTTGCCTAGTAAAATTAAAAACCTGGAAGGAGTTCCCACATATGCTGAGCACTTATTGGCTGCTTTCCAAAACAATCTCAATTGGGTTGAGGTCAGGTCCAGGTCATCTGATGCAGCACTCCATCACTCTCCTTCTTGGTCAAATAGCCCTTACACAGCCTGGAGGTATATTGGGGTCATTGTCCTGTCGAAAAACAAATAATAGTCCCAATAAGCGCAAACCAGATGTCATATCGCTGATGGCATATTGCTGGTAGCCACACTGGTTAACTGTGCCTTGAATTCTAAATAAATCACAGACTGCGTCACCAGCAAAGCACCCCCACACATCACACCACCTCCTCCATGCATGGAACCACATATGCGGAGATCATCTGTTCACCTACTCTGTGTCTCACGAAGACATGGCGGTTGGAACCAAAAATCAAATTTGGACTCATCAGACCAAAGGACAGACTTCCATCGATCTAATGTTCATTACTTGTGTTTCTTGGCCCAAGCAAGTCTTCTTATTATCGCTGTCCTTTAGTAGTGGTTCCCTTGTGGCAATTTGACCATGAATTCGCCGACGAGTAGGTAAACCACCACTACTCCCTGTCAGGAAGTCCAGGATCCAGTTGTAGAAGGAGGTGTTTGGTCCCAGGGTCCTTAGATTAGTGTTGTGCTTTGTGGGCACTATGGCGTTGAATGCTGAGCTGTAGTCAATGAACAGCATTCTCACATAGGATGTTCCTTTTGTCCAGGTGGGAAAGGGCAGTGTGGATTGTGATTGCATCATCTGTGGATCTGCTGGGGTGGTATGCAAATTGGAGTGGGTCTAGGGTTTCCGGCATGATGGTGTTGATGTGAGCCATGACCAGCCTTTCAAAGCACTTCATGGCTACAGACGTAAGTGCTACGGGGCGCTAATAATTTAGGCAAGTTACCTTCCATTTCTTGGGCACAGGGACTATGGTGGTCTGTTTGAAACATGTAGGTATTACAGACTCGGTCAGGGAGAGGTTGGAAGTGTCAGTGAAGATACTTGCCAGTTGGTCCGCGTCCTGGTAATCCGTCTGGCCCAGCGAGTTTGTGAATGTTGACCTTTTTAAAGGTCTTGCTAACATCAGCTACGGAGAGCGTGATCACACAGTCGTCCGGAACAGCTGGTGTGCCTCATTCATGCTTCAGTGTTGCTTGCCTCGGCTTGGAGCAGATAGTGGGCATTTAGCTTGTGGCTGGGTTTCCTCAGAACTGTAATATTTTTCAAGCCCTGCCACATCTGGACGAGCGTCAGAGCCGGTGTAGTAGATTCAATCATAGTCCTGTATTGACGCTTTGTCTGTTCGATGGTTTGTCTGAGGGCATAGTGAGATTTCTTATAAGCATCCGGATTAGTGTCCCGTCTGAAAGCGGCAGCTCTAGCCTTGCTTGGTGCGGATGTTGCCTGTAATTCATGGCTTCTGGTTGGGGAATGTATGTATGGTCACTGTGAGACGACATAGTCGATGCACTTATTGATGAAGCCGGTGACTGGAGGGTGGTATACTCTCAATGCCATTGGATGAATCATGGGACATATTCCAGTCTTTGCTAGCAAAACAGTCCTGTAGCGTAGCATCCTTGTCATCTAACTTTTCGTATTGAGCGAGTCACTGATTCTTCCTGCTTTAGCTTGTAAGCAGGAATCAGGAGGATAGAATTATGGTCAGATGTGCCAAATGGAGGGAGAGCTTTGTATGCGTCTCTGTATGTGGAGTAAAGGTGGTCTAGAGTTTATTTCCCTCTCCTTGCACATGTGACATGCTGGTAGAAATGAGGTAAAACGGATTTAAGTTTGCCTGCATTAAAGTCCCCGGCCACTAGGAGCGCTGCTTCTGGGTGAGCATTGTCTTGTTTGCTTATGGCCTTACACAGCTCGTTGAGTGCGGTCTTAGTGCCAGCATCGGTTTGTGGTGGTATATAGACGGCAACAAATAATATAGATGACAACTTTCTTGGTAGATAATGTGGTATACAGCTTATCATGAGGTATTCTAGCTATGTCGAGAAATACCTTGAGAATTCTTTAATATTTGACATCGTGCACCAGTAGTTGACAAATAGCCCTAGACCCCGCCCTCGCCTTCCCAGACATAGCTGCTTTGTCCTGCCGATGCATGGAGAAGCCAGTCAGCTCTAAATGATCTGTGTCGTCGTTCAGCCATGTCTCAATGAAACATAAAATATCACAGTTTTTAATGTCCCGTTGGTAGGATAGTCTTAGCCGTAGATCATCCAGTTTGAGTCCAAATTTGAGTGTTTTGGTTCCAACCGCAGTGTCTTTGTAAGACGCGGAGTAGGTGAATGGATGATCTCCGCATGTGTGCTTCCCACCGTGAAGCATGGAGGAGGTGGTATGATGGTGCTTTGCTGGTGACACTGTCTGTGATTAATTTAGAAAGGGCTATTTGACCAAGAAGGAGAGTGATGGAGTGCTGCATCAGATAACCTGGCCTACACAATCACCCGACCTCAACCCAATAGAAATAGTTTAGGATGATTTGAACCGTAGAGTGAAGGTAAATTAGCCAACAAGTGCTCACCACACGTGGGAACTCCTTCAAGACTGTTGGAAAAGCATTCCAGGTGAAGCTGGTTGAGAGAATACCAAGAGTGTGCAAAGCTGTCATCAAGGCAAAGGGTGGCTACTTTGAAGAATCTCAAATATAAAATATTTTGTGATTTGTTTAACACTTTTTTGGTTACTACATGATTCCATATGTGTTATTTCATAGTTTTGGTGTCTTCACAATCATGCAAAAATGTTGAAAACAGTTAAAGAAATAAAGAAAAACCCTTAAATGAGTAGGAGTGTCCAAACTTTTGACTGGTACTGTATGTATGTATGTATATAGTATACATACATACATACATGCATACATACATACATACATACATTGATTGATTTGCAACCCCATTTTTCCCTCAGAACAGCATTAATTTGTCTGGGGCATGGACTCTAGAAGGTGTTGAAAGCGTTCCACAGGGATGCTGGCCCATGTTGACTCCAATGCATCCCACAGTTGTGTGAAGTTAGCTGGATGTCCTTTGGGTGGTGGACCATTCTTGATACACATGGGAAACTGTTGAGCATGAAAAACAGTTCTGGACACACTCAAACCAGTGCGCCTGGCACCTACTACCATACCCATCAAAGGCACTTCAATATTTTGTCTTGCCCATTCACCCTCTGAATGGCACACATACACAATCCATGTCTCAAGGCTTAAAAATTCATATTTAACCTGTCTCACCCCCTTCATATACACTTAAAGTGGATTTAATACGTGACATTAATTAGGGGAAATTTCCTGGTTTTCGACCTGGTTAGTCGGTCATGGAAAGAGCAGGTGTTCCTAATGTTTTGTACATTGTAGATATGTGTTTTGATGTCTCTCTTTTCACCTGTCTGTGAGGTTCCAGAGCTTCTCCTTGGCTTCCGTCAGCTCTTCCACAGTCTGCACACTTCCCCCTCTGGTCTCCCTCTCTGTCCCTGCGTCTGTTCTCCGACCACTGTAGCCGCTTCTTCAGCGACTCGACCTGCTCCCGGCTGCGGGACATCTCCTTCAGGAAGCTATCCTCCACCAGCCTTGTGATCTCGTACATAGCAGCCTTGAATACCGTCTCCATGACTCCGGAGAGCTGAGACTGGAAGGTTACGATGGCTTCAGACATCATAGCAAATTGTCTATGTGTAGCTAGGTACAGTTACGAGTTCATAACATTTAGGTACTTTTGTTTCGGTGGGTCAGTGTTACGATCCAGCTCAGCAAAAGGCTAGGAAGCTAGCTAGCTAACGTTAGCAGGCTAGCTACTGTTGGATGTTGTCTCTTTCAATGACGGTTCTAATAACAAGTTTAATACTTTCGAGATATAAGATGTAGCATTTACTGTATGAGGATATTCGAACAAAGAAATACCATAGGCATTGAAGGAACGCAAGCTCATGGCAGTTAGGTAACTAACGTTTGATAGTTACAGAGCCAACACCAAAATCACAGATAGAACAATGAGACAGACATTTCACCGGATGTATAAATGTAAAGCATCCGCTTTTCCATTCACTACCACATATGGTAGTGACAGGAAATCTACTGGCCGTGAGTGGGAGAATATGGAACGATATTTTGCTTGATCTCAAAACAATTTTCTGTTCCCCAAACTATTATATGTTATGAGCAGAGTGTACCATGTGCGAAAGTTTTTTTTAAAATGACGTTGTTTACAAGGAACGTCAAGGCGAGGAGGGGGGGAAATATGCAGATAAATGCTAGAACGCGCCAATAGGATCTTGCTAGTTCGTGATTGGCTCTGCCCACCTCTTTCATTGTTCTGCCCACTATTACTAATTTGTTCCCATTGGAAACAACAGGCTGGGTCTATCTTGGTCTAGTTATAACAAATCTTTGCTGAAGTCATTCCCAAAAAACAATAGCACTTCCGGAAACAAACCTACGGATCTGGTAGTGGGACAATCCACACTACGCTCCTCTCTGGAGAGACGTCTTTATTTGAGCAAAACCTTTGCATGTTCTCACGTTGACTGTAAAAAAGGTTGAACATATAATCCGGCTATTTTTATAAAATTGTGTAAAATATTTACAGGAAATCTACACATCATTCATTGCGTCACAAAGCACTGTGTGCCGTGTCCATAGAATAAGAAGCCATGTTCTGATCAATCCTGTACGTTATATTCTAAATAATAATCGATTGTACATGTACATGAGTGTTGGTTGAAGATGTCTGCCACCCACATGTCGAACGAAGGGTTTCAAATTCAGTTCGCCTCTGTTATGGAGAGTGTATTGAATACTGCAGTCACCGAGACAATTAAACTTTTCGAAACAACTATTGAGGAACTGCGAGCCGAAATATCCAGAATAAAAAAGAGAACAAGGAACCTCAAATCGAGGCGTCGATCCCATGAAATAACGAAGAGATGGACCGGTGAAAGTGAACGCCAAAACCACAGAGCCCAGACCGAGTCAAAGTGCAACACGTATCGGAAAATGTGACATCGGCGTTCAATGCGGTGAGTTGAAAACGTTATCCACTGTAGCTAACTATCTATCTACGTTCTAATTACTCACCCATGATCACACATCCTGATAATTAGCTCGCTGAGCATGTAGAATCACAGCTATTTTTTCCAAAACTACTTCATGTAGCTACGTTTAATTTGTATAGACTACAATATTAGGCAGAACATATCGTTTTGAGAGTTGTAGTCTATACTATTATGCATTCATAAATGACTGATAAGAGATCCTTCATAACCTACGGATTTATATGTCACCCAAAATGATAGGGATGTTGCAACCATAGAAATAGATAAAATAGAACTTACTTGGAACCTCAAAAACTGGCAATTTGACGGGATTCTATTTGTATGGTTGCAACACAGGATGTGAAATGTTCTGTCACATCAGTTGGTTTGTAAACTTTAACTCAGCGTGTTTTTTGTGCCTTTTATCCTATGTACAACTATCTTCTGGTCTGGTATTTTCAGTTCTGACAAAGCAGGCTTTACCTCGGGCTGGGGAGCAGCACCTGCGGGAGGAGGACCAGGGGACTGAGCTGCACTGTGGAGCGTATAACAAAGAGGGCAACCCACAGATGGCCTTTGTTCTGATCAAACAGGAGGTGGACTGGGTAAGACAGGCTTGTAGCCTGAGTCCCCAGCTAGTCTTAGTCCCAGATCTGTTTGTACTGTCTTGTCAATTCATCCACCTCTCTATACCCAACCTGTTGTTGGTGAACCCAGAAAAAAAGAGAAACCTTCACACTGCGCTTGCTAGTATCACTTGTTCATTTAAGCTTATGTACATCGGCCTCACAGTCTTTGTCAGAGTTTTCAATGACCCTAAGCTTTTGTGGTTGATTGTGCCATTGCCCCCCCCCCACCATCAGGAGGCAGACTATTCTGATGACTACTCCCCTGGGTACATACTGCTGAAGAAGGAGGGGGCAGGTCCCCCGACTCTGGTCCGCAGACAACCTCTCAGAGAGTTACCAGGCAGAGGTAGGAACTAGGGAGACCTGCTTCTGAATCACACATCTTATTACAATGTATTAAACACTATTGGGATGAGAACCAGGCTCTAATAATATCTATAATTATCTCTCCACTGTTATTCTCTCTGTCTTTTGTTCTTTCTCTGTCTCTCTCTGCGTCTCTCGCTTTCCACTATCCCCGCCACCTTTCTCCGTCCTGTCCCTCTGTAGCCCTGGTCCCTCCTGGAGCCGTCAGGGCCCTGATCAACCGTTACACCCAGGAAAGGCCTCCCACCACCCAGTCTACCCCAGGAGACGCAGCGGCCGTCCTCCAGGGAGATCCAGACACCCAGGAGGCCCCCCAGGCTCTCAGCCCATCCCAGCCCAGGACCAGAGAAGTTACCAGTGCCAGTGCAGGCCAGGCCCCTGGAGCAGAACAGCAGTCACTGGTAATACCAGCAGCAGAGTCTCCCATCAACATTACACCAGACAGCATCTTCTCAATCAGCAGCCACTATCCAGTCTACATCACCTGTCCTGTCTGCTGTATTGGTCCAGTCCACGGTAACTACTCTGTCAAAAGAAACTGTCCAGTCGACCGTAACGGTGAAGTCGACAGCAGCAGCGTCAGAGCGCCTGCCACCTGTCCTCTCCGGGTTACCCAGAACCCTCATCAGGATACACAGCCCAGCCCCGTACCCCCTCGTCCACCCCAATCATCACCATCACAGTCCTTCACAGATGTTCTACCTGTAGCTCGTCCAATAGCAGTGCCCTCAACACAACCAGCTAGGCCTACAGGACCACCGGTCGCACCACCAACACAACCGCAACCGCCTACAGTTTTGGAGCAGTTGGGTGTTGCCACGGCAACATCGCTAACACCACCGGTCCAGTCCGCTCCTTCTCCAACTGTGTTGATAGAACCTGCCGGCCCCCCTGAGAAGCAGGGGTTGTTGGTCACTGATCATGTGCAACGCTCCCCCACTGTGCCACGACCGAAGTCACCTGCTTTCCCAGAGAGGATGTCTGATGAAGCTCCTCCTCAGCTGTCAGACCCTGCTGTAACTACACCCTCACCCTCTTGCCCCTTTCAAATGTCTGACACAGTTTTTAGCTCAGTTGTAATGTAGTACCCCAAGTACGCGCCCTGCCGTGGTTGGAGGAAGAGGAGGAGGAAAAATGGAGGGGGAGGAAGATGAAGGGCAGAAAGATGAGGGCTTTCTTCCCTCCCTGCCACGTCTACGGAAGCTGTGACAACCAGGTCTGTCGCTATGGAGACAACCCCCGCCGGCGAGAAAAAGGAGGAGATTGTTGTCCAGGTAGGTGGTGGCAGAAAGTCAAGTCAACGTGAAGCGCTCCTCTGTGGTCTCCGCCTCCTCTTAAGGCCCTGCCCCCAGAACAGTACTCCATCTCCAGTGGTTGCTAAGAAACCCAGAGAAGAGAGAACCGCACACCGGTACCATACCAGCTCCAACAGGCTCCCCAGGCTCCACCGAAACGTCTCGCCAAAAACAGTTTTAAAATGTTTTACCAAGAACCAGTGTGCAGACTGCGGTCGTGTCCTGAGCAGCGCCGCTTTAGAGAGTCACGCCTTTCTCCACACGGGGAAGCGCCCGTTCGCTCTGCTCTGCCTGCGGCAAGGACTTCCCCGACCTCAAGGGCCTCAACCGCCACGCCCGCGTCCACGGTGATCAGCGGAGCCACCAGAGTCCGCAGTGCAGCAAGACCTTCGTCTACCGCTTCGGCCTGACTAAGCTCGAGCAAATGGTCCACAGCGGCGTGCGCCCGTTCATCTGCCCGATCTGTGACAAACGTCGTCATCCGGCGCGACATGGAGACGCATCTCCGCGTTCACACTGGAGAGAAACCGTTTGCCTGCTCCCTCTGTGTGAAGCGGTTCAAGAGGCGCGTGGAGCTGAATGTTCACCTGAGGTGGCATAACGGGGAGAAGAGACACTGGTGCTCGTACTGCGGGAAGGGCTTTCTGGATTACAATAATCTGAAGAGGCACAAACTGGTCCACACTGGGGAGAAACCTTACACCTGCTCTGAGTGTGGCAAGCACTTCAAACAGACTGGCCATCTGAAGAAACACCTGAAGACAATACACAAAGACAGATAGAGAGGACAGGGGGACGAGTTTTAATGGCACCCTATTCCCTATATAGTGCACTATGCAGGCTCTGGTCAAAAGTAGTGCACTATATATATATATAAGAATAGGGTGTATAGAGGGGATTAATGGACATTCTCCATTTGTCAGTTCAAAACCCAGCCATATAGGTTTTAATGGGATATTGTGTGTAGTTGGTGAGGAAAAAAATACATTTAATCCTTTTTTAATTGAATCTTGAATTTTCACAGTGATTAATGACGAGGGATCTCAATCTATTCTCACAGTGACCGGGAAGGACATGTTATTTTATGTTTTTCTGTACTGATTGATTACAAGAGTCAACGCTTTGGTTGTGTAAACATTTGGGGCTACTTTTATTGTTTGAAAGGTTCATGCTGTGAGATTATGATGTTCCTAAGTGATAGCGTAGTGTAAAAAAAGAATGACATAGCTAAGTGATGACGTAGCGTAAAAATAGAATGACGTCGCTAAGTGATGACGTAGTGTAAAAAAAGAACGACGTAGCTAAGTGATGACGTAGCGTAAAAAGAACAACGTTCCTAAGTGATAGCGTAGCGTAAAAAAAGAACGACATAGCTAAGTGATAGCGTAGCGTAAAAAAAGAACGACGTAGCTCAGTGATGACGTAGCGTAAAAAAAGAACGACGTAGCTAAGTGATGACCTAGCGTAAAAAAAGAACGACGTAGCTAAGTGATAGCGTAGTGTAAAAAAGGAGAAGAATTTTGAATTTACATTTATTGTATTTAAAACAAAATCTGATTATTTGTACATTTTGTTTATTAAGAAGTTGTTAGGCCGAAAAGCAAGGTTATATTTAGTTTTATTGCGGTCACGCACATTATGGTTTTATGGTCAACAGGTTTCAACTAGTTTCATTTGAATTTGTTTCATGTTCTGTGCTATCGCCGCACTTTGGATCAATGATGTTCCTCATGGTTGGTTTAATGGATCATTTATAGAATGGTGTGGGCTGATAGATTTAGGCCTAGCACTAAAAGATAGCTTTAAGTTTATTCTAGGGTTTAACCTATTCAGTGCTGTTGAATGTTTAAACCAGACATTTTTTTATTTCACCTTTATTTAACCAGGTAGGCTAGTTGAGAATAAGTTCTCATTTACAACTGCGACCTGGCCAAGATAAAGCGTAGCAACCGACACATACAACAACACAGAGTTACACACTGAATAAACAAAACATACGGTCAATAATACAGTAGAAAAAAGAAAACAAAAAGTCTATATACAGTGAGTGCAAATGAGGTAAGTTAAGGAAATAAATAGGCCATGGTGGAGAAGTAATTACAATATAGCAATTAAACACTGGAATGGTAGATGTGCAGAAGATGAATGTGCAAGTAGAGATACTGGGGTGCAAAGGAGCAAAATAAATAAATACATACCAGTATGGGGATGAGGTAGGACAAGACTTATTTTAATAATTTTTCAGAGCTATTAGATATGCTTGGGAGGGTGCACTGTCTCAGCGTCCAGGCACATGTTGGGCCCAACACTATCTAGGATAGGCACTCTATGACATTGCAATATCAGATTTGCTACTACTACTGAAAATAAATCTGTCTCATCTCTCTGGGTCAGTTAGCAAGAACCAATTAAAGTTCATATTTTGGTTTGGCTATTGTGCTTCTATGTTGGAAATGTATTATTTCTCCTATCAACTAATGGCAGTTGGACATCTACAGTGTTTTCAGAAAGTATTCATACGCCTTGACTTATTCCACAGTTTGTTGTGTTAAAGCCTGAATTCAAAATGGCTTAAATGTTGATTGTTTTTTCACCTATCTACACACAATACCTCATAATGACAAAGTGATAACATTGTTTTCGATTTTTAGGCAAATTTTGTGAAAATCAAATACATAAATATCTCATTTACATAAGTATTCACACCCCTGAGTCAATACATTATTATAATCACCTTTGGCAGTGATTACAACTGTGAGTCTTTCTGGGTAAGTCTCTAAGAGCTTTGCACAGCTGGATTGTACAATATTTGCACATTTATTATTTTCAAAATTCTTCAAGCTCTGTCAAGCTGATTGTTGATCATTGCTAGACAGCCGTTTTCAAGTCTTGCCATAGATTTTCATGTAGATTTAAGAACATTCAATGTCGTCTTGGTAAGCAACTCCAGTGTGTTTTAGGTTATTGTCCTGCCGAGAGCAGAATTTGTCTAAAAGTGTCTATTGGAAAGCAGAAAACTAGGTTTTTGTCAAGGATTTTGCCTGTGTTTAGCTCTATTCCATTTATTTTTATCCTAAAAAAACTCCCAAGTCCTTGCCGATGACGAGCATACCCATAACGTGATGAAGCTACCACCATGCTTGAAAATATGAAGAGTGGTACTCAGTGATGAGTTGTTTCGGGATTTGCCCCAAACATAGGGCTTTGTATTCAGGACAAATACAGTTTTTATATTTTTTTCTTTACAGGTTTCCTTTTCACTCTGTCATTTAGGTTAGTATTGTGGAGTAACTACAACATTGTTGATCCATCCTCAGTTTTCTCCTTTCACAGCCATTAAACTATGTAACTGTTTTAAAGTCACCATTGCTGTTTCCTTCCTCTCCAGCAACTGAGTTAGGAAGGATGCCTGTATCTTATCAGGGTCACCAGGGTCTAGCCTACGCATGTTATTCTTGTTCATATATGGTGACAAATAAAATACAAAAAAATCATGCCAAACAGAAAGTATTCAAACATTGAAAAACCCGGATTGTATTATAAGAAAGCTCAAGAAATTGTGTTTTAACCCAAATTTGATGTCGTGTTCACGTGCTAGTCGGAACTAGGAAATTCTGAAATGTTCTAACTGGTTGCAGTTAATCACAGGCTGTGATCAACGAATTAGCAAGTCTCAAATGTCGGAGTTTCCTAGTTCCGACTGGCATGTGAATGTGGCATAACCCCTTTTTTGGCACTAGTGTACTTCCATATATATTTCACATTCAGTTTTGAAACTGGTACCAGGTTACCTTCTGATAAGGCTTATGGGCATTTGTTTGTAGAGCAAAACAACAGAAATGTCTGAGAGTCTCACCGTTTGATGGTGGATCATATTAGTTTGTAGTAGTGGAGGCTCCTCAGTGAATTAAATACATTTTAAATTGTAAAACATAAAAAAATGTATTTTTTAGATAAAACTATACTAAATATAATCACGTCACCAAATAATTGATTAACACACACTATTTTGCAAATAAGGTCTACAGTAGCCTCGAGCAGTCTGTAGGGTCGCACATGATGTAGCCAGAGGACAGCTTGTTTCCGTTGTAGTGGAAATGTTCTGTATTTACCAAATCTTGAGAACAAACCACACACAAGTCAGAGTTATCATAAAGTCCATATTTAATTATATGAGCTCCATCACAACCCTGTGACTCTCAGATCAATTCAGTGTCTATAAATGAATTCTCTGAGATTCCTTACACATTGCAACTGAGATCCTTTATAGCAAAGACACACATAGCCAGACAGCATCGGCTATAAATTATCGTTCAGCTTTGTCTCCTAAACTATGTTCTCACCTCGCAGGACCATAAAATAAATCCTCATATCAACAGGCATATATCAAATACACCCTCCTGACAAGATCACATAGACACAGTGACTGGCACACAGACATTGTGGAGCCAAGAGATAATTGATTTAAAAGATATGTTTACATATGAAGACAAGCTTGACCCTCCCCTCTCTGCGGCCCAAGTAACTTACCCCATGACAGAGAACAGATAACTGCAACCGGCCAACAGTATTATACAAAATAGACATTCTGATGAGAAGTAACTCACAAGCATATAATGAAAATAAAACATCTTATCTATGTTACCCAACTAATTTTGATTATTCCCCAACACTGTCCTCTGGGTACATTGACTTCAATACAAAACCCAGGAGGCTCATGGTTCTTACCCCTACCATAGACTTACACAGTAATTATGACAACTTCCGGAGGACGTCCTCCAACCTATCACTGCTCTTGCAGCATGTTGTCCACCCAATTAAAGGATCAGAGAATAAATCTAGTACTGAAAGCATAAGCTACAGCTAGCACTGCAGTGCATAAAATGTTGTGTATAGTTGACTCAAAGAGAGAGAAAGATGGTAGTTGAACAGTTTTGAACAAATTCATTCATTCCAAAATGAAGGAGAAGCAAGAGATACATAGAGAGTAATTTTTTTCAGTTTCACTTAGTTTAAAAATGCAGCAAGCTATATTAGCTTACTGAATGGCGGATGCTATGTTAGCTAGCTGGCTATGACTTTAACACAACACTGGAACCCTTCCCCAAGTCAAGGTCAGATTTTGGTGTTACTAATGTATTGCCACCGAGGCTCCGCTCGAGCGCATAGATGTGAGAAGGAATACAACATGGCTGCTATGAATGTGAACTATGTGATCAGGGGTGTATTCATTCAGCCGATTCTGTTGAAAAACGTTTCTTAAATGGAAGCAAATGGAACAAAAACAGGGATAAACATACCTGAATTTGTCCAATAGAAAATGTTGTTTGCAAATGTTGGACTAATGATAGGGAAAAAATGTTAGTACCATGTAGAGTCGTAATAAAAAGTTTTGAGAATGACACAAAAATTAATTTTCACAAAGTTTGCTGCTTCAGTGTCTTTAGATATTTTTGTCAGTTGTTACTATGGAATACTGAAGTATAATTGCAAGCATTTCATAAGTGTCAACAGCTTTTATTGAGAATTACATGAAGATGATGCAAAGAGTCAATATTTGCAGTATTGATCCTTATTTTTCAAGACCTCTGCAATCCACGCTGGCATGCTGTCAATTAACTTCTGGGCCACTGATGGCAGCCCATTCTTGCATAATCAATGCTTGGAGTTTGTCAGAATATGTGGGTTTTTGTTTGTCCACCTGCCTTCTTTGAGGATTGACCACAAGTTCTCAATGGGATTAAGGTCTGGAGTTTCCTGGCCATGGATTCAAAATATCGATGTTTTGTTCCCGAGCCACTTAGGTTATCACTTTTGCCTTATGGCAAGGTGCTCCATTATCCTGGAAAAGGCATTGTTGCCACCAAACTGTTCCTGGATGGTTGGGTGAAGGTTTCTCGGAGGATGTGTTGGTACCATTCTTTATTCATGGCTGTGTTCTTAGGAAAATTGTGAGTGAGCCCACTCCCTTGGCTGAGAAGCAACTCCACACATGAATGGTCTCAGGATGCTTTACTGCTGGCATGACACAGGTCTGATGGTAGAGCTCACCTTGTCTTCTCCAGACAAGCTTTATTCCGGATGCCCCAAACAATCAGAAAGGATTCATCAGAGAAATGACTTTACCCTAGTCCTCAGCAGTCCACTTCTGTACCTTTGCAGAATATCAGTCTGTCCCTGATGTTTTTCCTAGGAGAGAAGTGGTTTCTTTGCTACCCTTTGACACCAGGCCATCCTCCAAAGGTCATTCGGCTCACTGTGCGTGCAGATGCACTCTCACCTGCCTGCTGCAATTCCTGATCAAGCTCTGTACTGTTGGTGCCCCGATCCCGCAGCTGAATCAACTTTAAGAGATGTTCCCAGCGCTTGCTGGACTTTCTTGGGTGCCCTGACAACAACAATTGAACCGCTCTTGAAGTATTGGTGATCCGATAAATGGTTGATTCAGGTGCAATCTTACTGGCAGCATTATCCTTGCCTGTGAAGCCCTTTTTGTGCAAAGCACATGACGGCACATGTTTCCTTGCAGGTAACCATGGTTGACAGAGGATGAACAATGATTCCAAGCACCACCTCCCTTTTGAAGCTTCCAGTCTGTTATTAAAACTCAATCAGCATGACATAGTGATCTACAGCCTTGTCCTCAGTCAAAACTCACACCTGTGTTAACAAGAGAATCACTGACATGAGGTCAGCTGGTTCTTTTGTGCAGGGCAGAAATGCAGTGGAAATGTTTTTTTGGGGATTCAGTTAATTTGCATGGCAAAGAGGGACTTTGCAATTAATTGCCATTCATCTGATCACTCTTCATAGCATTCTGAGTATTTGCAAATTGCCGACATACAAACTGAGGCAGCAGACTGTGATAATTAATATTTGTGTCATTCTCAAAACTTTTGGCCACGACCGTAGTAGCCTAAACCTATCGCTGTTACATGAACTGGGTGAATGAAATATGAATGACAGTTATCAAATATGTTGTAATAGAAATAAGGCCATCTCGTCTTCAACGGCATGGACCACCACTGGTTTGTAGCCCAAACTGTTTGGACGCTACAAATGTTTTTGTGAGAAGACCGATTTTTGGGATGTCTGCTGGTCTGAAAAACACCCCTGTAGGTGTTACCTTCCATCACACATGAGGAATGGCGACATCGGCAGATTGACAAGCAGACCATGCAAAAAACACATATCTTTAGTTTAAACAGATGGATTTTGATGGGGATTTCTTTATTATGCCAATTATGCTGCTGCTCCCTTGGGGTGGGATGCAGTCAAAGCATTATTTACTCTAAACTGTGTCCTAAACTGTGTCCTGAGCACTAAACTACTAGTCTAGTCAAGCAGACTGACCACTATCTGTTTCACTGATATGTGAAATCAGACCGGTTTCACATTGCTACTAAACTACCTCAGGTTATTTGTCTTGTTATAATACAGAGTCAGTAGGAAAGCAGAGATGTTTTATTCATGACAGATGTAAACTAAAGACTTACATTATGCTACAAAAATGAAAACATCTTACAGTGCAAATAACACGTTGAGAAAGTGCCTAGAGAGAGAGAGAGAGACTGTTGGCAGTTTTTTTTACAAAAGAGACATTCATTTTCATTGTGGCTTTGGCCATGTTTCAGGCTGACTACTTTGCAGACGCCTGCCAGAGTTCACACGTGGATAGGTGTTCAACATATCAGCTTCACACATCGTATCTGATGCATCATTTAGCATTAAGAGGCAGTGTCGACAATGATGTATCACTTCAACATCGCAGTTGTCACAACATGATGCAATGCAATGTCTGCAATATGGTCGACCTGGAACGTAATCCCTTTAGCATTAAGAGGCAGTTTCGGGAAGACAGTCAACACATGAGCCTTACGATATTACCATAACCAAGTGGGAAGGTGGCATTTACCACATAAGACAGAGGAAAATCCACTTGAACGCCCTCCAACTGGTAATTACTAGTCTATCACCCATGAGCTACAACTTCTCCCAAATGCTGACCTCTGATGTCACTTGCTAAGGAAATTAACTCGATAACAGCATTTTCAGCAGTTAAATGCAACGAAACCTTATTAAAAGCAATCTATTTATCTATCTAATCTAATATGGCTTTTGAAAACTATAATTATTGGCAAGCATGATGGCTGTACTTTATGTTTATGGTTGTCGCAGCTGGTTGTCCATTAGCCAAATCAGTGTTTCCCAACAAGTTCTAAGCATGAATGCACTTCACAAAGTTTAAATGACAGATTCCCACTTGGTTATGAATGCAGCATTAGATCAAATAAGTAGGTCTCTGAGGGACGCAGTGAAGAAGGCAGAGACCAGCAGACACACCAACAGTGGGAGGGACAGAGCGATGGAGGGTGGTTCGCTACGGCGGACGATGGAAAACCGACAGGTGCCGACATTCATGGCTCTGTCCACCGCCTCCAGCTCCACTGTCAGAGAACAGCACGGCGTTGAACGCTGCTGCAACGACCGTCTGCTTCAGGTCCGTGTGGGTGAGGCTGCCTACGCCCTGGAGGTGTGTGAGGCTGGCGATGCCTGTGCCATTGACGCCGTCTGTCAGGTTGGCAGAGAGCTGCCAGGAAGGCGGAGCTGCAGGCTGCTGGGTCAGCTGGGCAGTCGACCACCGAGACGCTGACCACCTCACACTGAGGAGGGGTGACATCTGTCACCTGCAATGGGGGAGATTAAGATGAGGAGAAAGAGAGATTCTGGGTCCTATAAGTCTAATTCGCCCAGAGATTTGGTAGTACTTTCTCTGACCACCAGATGCAGCGGGGCTGAGCTTCAACACTCTTAAAGAGGAGCTGAACTCAAAAAACTACTTACTTAGTTGAAAATGGCCTACAAGGCATCGCTATTAGTCAAATACATGTTTTATTAAAACAATATATATTATTACATATTATTTAACTAGGTAAGTCAGTTAGGAACAAATTCTTATTTACAATGACGCCTTGTCCAGATATCTTTTTTTGTTGACAATTTGCATAGAAAATAGATGCCTGCTACAGTGAGTTTCCACTGAAGGTCTTGCCAATAAAAAAGCTGACAGAATGACGCCACACCTACAACAACTTTTTTGCTAAAACCTAATGTTGGTTAAAATGATAAAGTAGTTGAGTTTATCCATTTAGGGAAATTGATGAATGAACTGCAGACAGCCTGTTTGCCCTCCCACCTATCTGGTTCATGTCTCAGGTAGCCTGCAAATGCCTGCATGGATAGAATGCAAGAATTTACTCATATCTGGCATATTCTAATAATTCTAATGTGCCAATGTGTCGCCACAGTCAGCGCCATGATGAAACTTGCACTCTACTAGATCTGAAATAATTGGATGTTGTAAAATTGTATCCAGCCAATCAGAAAATCAAGGCGTAATTCAGGCATTCTGGAAAGTCAGGACAAGGATCCTGCAAAGACACATTCTTTTTTATAGTTGAAATATAGATTTAGCAAGCTGTTAGAATCACATGCCCTGCATACCTTCACAATTATTATTCATCAGTTATTTTTGGTTGAATTAACCTGGATCAATAGAACTCGCCTATTAACTACAAAGTGTAAATAGGATCATTTTGGTCATAGAGTCAGTTTTGATCAAAACGGAGATGAGTAATTGAGGTCATGGCTTTTTACCTGAGGGTTGGGTTTTGATTTAAAATCTCTAGCCTTCACGGGACCACTGCCAGGCTCAGTCGAATCACAGTTGACACTAATTATACAGAGTACAGGTGCAGTTGTGCTTCCGCACAATTATTTCCCAGCCGATCGAACCATTAGCATGCAGAGCTTTGGAATTGTTCTAAAACAATCTATTGTCACAAATTTCAATGTTGGAAAGAATTCGTTTTTAAATTATTATTTTTTTTAAATAAAAGGCTTGGTAATTTTCTGCAACTCAAACATCTTCACATTCGTGAGCTACGGTTAGCATCAAACAACTTTCATCAGAGATATGGATATATGATGATGCTTATGTCTCCGCCCTAACAATGAGATTCTTTTGTCCACGAAACAGAACGGCGGGCTGTCAAGAACCTGGCTTTTACAGGTTTTGGATCCTCCATTTATGTTCCGAGGTTGGACTTCAGCACACTAGCACGGTTAGCAGTGTGCTTAAGGTTAAGATATATTATTTTAAGAAGATAAATTGTTAGAAATAGGCGGGGTTTATGACTTTGTGGCTGTGGTAACTTGTGACGACCAGGCACAACTCCGATACAAAGTGTTTTTTCTCAAAATTGCAGGGATGTCACATGTCTTACTTATAACAGTACACTCATAAACTAATCACTGTAAAACTTAGAGTAGATCAAATAAGCCACATGTAGCAAATAAGTCATTACATTTTCTGTTAATCAAATTCCAACACTTATTGACCTCCATACAAAAACTCCTCATTTGGTGAGTGAACAAAACAAAACCGCCACCTGCCAGAGTAAACAGATTTGGGGACCAGTTATCCCTCTTTCACCTCTTCTCTTTGATTACGCTCAGTGCACGGATTCTTGACCAAACACGTCACGCGGTTGCTAAGCATTGTCACCCAATGTAAAGGTACTGTGGCCTGTTTGGGACTGTGACTCGAGGGACAAACAACAATTGCTGTCAGGATACGATATAGTTTAAACATAACACACCCACATTGAACCACACCCCCAGGTGGCTCCTTAATTGGGGAGGACGGCTCATGGTAATGGCTGGAACGGTATCAAACACATGGTTTCTATGGTTTCCATGTGTTTGATAACATTCCATTCACTCAATTTCAGCCACTGTTATGAGCCGTCCTCCCCTCAACAGCCTCCTGTGATGCCAGATTACCTTGGTGGTGTATAGACAGGTGCCGACATTCATGGCTTTGTCCAACGCCACCAGCTCCACTGTCAGAGAGCAGCACGAAGCGTTGAACGCTGCAGCAACAACCGCCTGCTTCAGGTCCGTGTGGGTGAGGCTGCCCACTCCCTGGCGGTGTGTGAGGCTGGCGATGCCTGTGCCATTGACACTGTCGGTCATGTTGGCAGAGAGCTGCCAGAAGGGCGGAGCTGCAGAATGCTGGGTCAGCTGGGCAGTCGATCGATGAGACACTGACTACCTCACACTGGGAGGGGTGAAATCTTGTCACCTGCAGAAAAAGAGAGAGAGAGAGTGAGAGAGTGAGTAATCATGGTGAATAGGAGAAGAGATGAGGAAAGGAGGGTTATTTAGAAGTGATGGGCCCATACAGTGGGACGGGCCCATACAGTGGAGATGGCCCATACGGTGGAGACGGGCCCATACAGTGGAGACGGGCCCATACAGTGGAGACGGGCACATACAGTGGAGATGGCCCATATAGTGGAGACGGGCCCATATAGTGGAGACGGGCCCATATAGTGGAGACGGGCCCATATAGTGGAGACGGGCCCATATAGTGGAGACGGCCCATATAGTGGAGACGGGCCCATATAGTGGAGACGGCCCAGTGGAGATAGTGGAGACGAGCCCATATAGTGGAGACGGCCCATATAGTGGAGACGGGCCCATACAGTGGAGACGGGCCCATATAGTGGAGACGGGCCCATATAGTGGAGACGGGCCCATATAGTGGAGATGGCCCATAGAGAGGAGATGGCCCATATAGAGGAGATGGCCCATAGAGTGGAGATGGCCCATAGAGTGGAGATGGCCCATATAGTGGAGATGGCCCATATAGTGGAGACGGGCCCAGTAGAGTGGAGATGGCCCATATAGTGGAGATGAGCCAATAGAGTGGAGATGGCCCATATAGTGGAGACGAGCCCATATAGTGGAGACGGGCCCATATAGTGGAGACGGCCCATATAGTGGAGACGAGCCCATATAGTGGAGACGAGCCCATATAGTGGAGACGAGCCCATATAGTGGAGACGGGCCCATATAGTGGAGACGGGCCCATATAGTGGAGACGAGCCCATATAGTGGAGACAAGCCCATATAGTGGAGATGGCCCATAGAGAGGAGATGGCCCATAGAGAGGAGATGGCCCATAGAGAGGAGATGGCCCATAGAGAGGAGATGGCCCGATGGCCCATAGATATGGCCCAGAGATGGCCCATAGAGTGGAGATGGCCCATATAGTGGAGACATAGAGAGGAGAAGGCCCATATAGTGGAGACAAGCCCATATAGTGTGGAGGAGCCCATACAGTGGAGACGAGCCCATATAGTGGAGACGTGGGACCCATACGGTGGAGATGGCCCATATGGTGGAGACGGGCCCATATAGTGGAGACATAGATAGGAGATGGGGCCATATAGTGGAGACGAGCCCATATAGTGGAGACAAGCCCATATAGTGGAGACGAGCCCATATAGTGGAGACGGACCCATATAGTGAGACGGGCCCATATAGTGGAGACGGACCCATACAGAGCCCATATAGTGGAGACGGACCCATATAGTGGAGACGGGCCCATATAGTGGAGACGGCCCATACAGTGGAGACGAGCCCATATAGTGGAGACAGTGAGACGGCCCATATAGTGGAGACGGACCCATATAGTGGAGACGGCCCATATAGTGGAGACAGGCCCATATAGTGGAGACGAGCCCATATAGTGGAGACGGACCCATATCGTGGAGACGAGCCCATACAGTGGAGACGAGCCCATATAGTGGAGACGGCCCATATAGTGGAGACGAGCCCATATAGTGGAGACGGACCCGGCCCATACAGTGGAGACGGCCCATACAGTGGAGACGGGCCCATATAGTGGAGACGGGCCCATATAGTGGAGACGGCCCATACAGTGGAGACGGCCCATACAGTGGAGACGGCCCCATATAGTGGAGACGGGCCCATATAGTGGAGACGGCCCATACAGTGGAGACGGACCCATACAGTGGAGACGGCCCATATAGTGGAGACGGCCCATACAGTGGAGACGGCCCATATAGTGGAGACGGCCCATACAGTGGAGACGGCCCATATAGTGGAGATGGGCCCATATAGTGGAGACGAGCCCATATAGTGGAGACGAGCCATATAGTGGAGAGACCCATATAGTGGAGACGGACCCATATAGTGGAGACGGCCCATACAGTGGAGACGGGCCCATATAGTGGAGACGGCCCATACAGTGGAGACGGCCCATATAGTGGAGATGGGCCCATATAGTGGAGACGAGCCCATATAGTGGAGACGAGCCCATATAGTGGAGACGGACCCATATAGTGGAGACGGGCCCATATAGTGGAGACGGCCCATACAGTGGAGACGAGCCCATATAGTGGAGACGGGCCCATATAGTGGAGACGGCCCATACAGTGGAGACGAGCCCATATAGTGGAGACGGGCCCATATAGTGGAGACGGTCCATACAGTGGAGACGGCCCATATAGTGGAGACGGGCCCATATAGTGGAGACGAGCCCATATAGTGGAGACGGACCCATACAGTGGAGACGGGCCCATATAGTGGAGACGGACCCATACAGTGGAGACGGGCCCATATAGTGGAGACGGGCCCATATAGTGGAGACTGGCCCATATAGTGGAGACGGACCTTATAGGCCTGTCAGCTCTCTAGTGTATCTTTATATATCCACATTCTAGCGTATCTAATACAACTATTTGTATATACACTGAGTGTACAAAACATTCAGAACACCTTCCTATTACGCCCCCCTTGCCCTGAGAACAGCCATATTTCGTTGGGGCATGTACTCTACAAGGTGTTGAAAGATTTCCACAGGGATGCTGGCCCATGTTGACTCCAATGCTTCTCACAGTTGTGTCAAGTTGGCTGGATGTCCTTTGGGTGGTGGACCATTCTTGATACACATGGGAAACTGTTGAGCGCAAAAAACCCAGCATTGCAGTTTTTGACACAAACCAATGCGCCTGGCACCTACTACCATAATCCACTCATAGGCACTTAAATATTTTGTCTTCACCCTCTGAATGACACACACACACGATCCATGTCTCAGGGCTTAAAGTCCTTCTTTAACCCGTCTCCTCCCCTTCATCTACACTGATTGAAGTGGATTTAACAAGTGACATCAATAAGCGATCATAGCTTTCACCTGGATTCATCTGGTGAGTCTATATCCTGGAAATAGCAGGTGTTCTTAATGTTTTTTACTCTCAGTGTAGATATATCTACATATCTGAGGTTACCTTGGTGACGACAGAGAGGCGCAGGACGGCGTAGTTGGAGTCGGACGCCCCGGGGGCCACAGCCTCGATGGTCAGGGTGACGTCTGTTCCTGAGGGTGTGTTCGGGCACCGTGATGGTCAGGTCACCGGTGGCGTTTCCACAGGTGGTCACAGCGATGCTGTTAAGTTAGCAGCAGCAATGGGTGAGCATTAAGTGTCAATACAAGTGATGCCAAGAGAGGACAATAATTAGTCATGTTGAGTCAGATAACCTGGTCCCAGATCTGTTTGTGCCTAAATTGCTTCTACGACCAATGTGTCACGCAACAATGACCACAGAAATGGGCAAGACCATACAAACAGATCTGGGACCAGTCTCAGGATATTCCAGCCCTGATCCCGACCTGCTGGGGACGTTCATTTGAAGTCTCTGTCGTTTCTGGCACTGATTTTGTAGCTGCCTCAGTGGCGTCGGTCATGACGGTGAAGGGAAGGGTGAAGGGTTTACCAGGCTCCATGCTTCTGTCCACCACGGCCTGAGAAGACAAGAACAACAAGATCTGTTGTGTAGTTGTTGTGAGGTCCACTTTTGAATGTGCAGTTTGTTTGTTGGCTCATTTACAGACACACATTTCTGTGCTTAGAAAGTCCATGTTGTAATTTGTAAGTAGGCCACAGTACTACATGTTTAGGGAGTAATAGTCAGTCACGTTTTTCTTTCTGATATGGTCTATAATTGTCGATGACCATGGTTTTTGTCTGACACTATCCCAACATGCAGTATGAACTCCTTCACGATTTACAAATAAAAGGCATTTTTCAATGGAAACTTACCTTGATGGTAACCTTGGAGACGGACATCTGAGTGGTGGACTGTCTCTGGAACACGGTGGAGGAGACCACGTCTGTCCCGTTCAACAGCACCACAAACTCCCCCACAGGGACCTTGGTTACCGTAACTAGGAAGTCTCCATTGCCCATGTCTTCAGGGTACCGCCTACAACCTCCTAACCCTGACACGGTCACCAAGGCAACGTTGGCCACCTTGACAGAGGCTGGGCCCTTTCTGCCCAACACTGATACCAACAGCATGGCAGGCATATGGGAGAAGGAGAAAAGAGAGGAGGAAAGGAGGAAAGAGAGGGAGAGAGAGAGAGGAGGACGAGTGTAGGGATAGGGAGAAAAGGGAGATTGAGAAGAGGACGAGTGTAGGGATAGAGGAGAGAGAAAAGAGAGAGAGAGAGAGAGAGAGAGAAGAGATAAATTATTTTATGTGGCTATGTAACTGTTCTAGGTTCAGATCAATTATTACAAATAACAATTAACTGCTTTTTATGACTTTGATGAAGTAGGCTTTATAAATGAACAGAATGCATTGTTTCGACCCACACAACATCAAAGAGGGCCAGCCTACTTTCTGATAGAGAATACAGTGATGAGTGCAAAACCTCTCGCCGGTGAGACAAACAACATGCACAATGATCATCTGCCTCTAACGGCTGTAATGAAGTGGCAGCTGCATTCATGTAGATGATGTCGCCATGATGTCGCCTTAGTAAAATTGTGATTGACAGATTACCTGCTTGATATGGTAATGATTTTAAGAGGATGTTGTAGTGTTTTACCTGCTTTTGGACGGCCAGAGATGAGGGCGTATCCTGGGTGAGGTCCCTCGAAAGTCTCCACAAAGTCATAAATGAAGGCAATGGTACTCTGACCTGGACACACACACACACACACACACACACACACACACACACACACACACACACACACACACACACACACACACACACACACACACACACACACACACACACACACACACACACACACACACACACACACACACACACTCAAGTTGCTCAAATTGTTCTGGTGAGTTATTAACAAGCAACCTTTGGGATGCTAGACGTTTGCGTAATACACCCACCCATCCACCACGACCAAACATCCATCCTCCTTTTGTGTTTTTTGCATTAAGAAATCTTCTGTCTTATGTAACTATATCAAACATAGCATACATTTGAAGTCTGAAGTGTACATACACTTAGGTTGGAGTCACTAAAACTTGTTTTTTAACCACTCCACAAATTTCTTGTTAACAAACTATAGATTTGGCAAGTTGGTTATCTACTTTGTGCATGACACAAGTCATTTTCCAACAATTGTTTACAGACAGATTTTTTTCACTTATAATTCACTGTATCACAATTCCAGTGGGTCAGAAGTTGACACTAAGTTAACTATGCCTTTAAACAGCTTGGAAAATTCCAGAAAAATATGTCATGGCCCTAGAAGCTTCTGATGGGCTAACTGACGTCATTTGAGTCATTTGGAGGTGTACCTGTGGATGTATTTCAAAGCCTACCTTCAAACTCAGCACTTCTTTGCTTGACATTATGGGAAAATCAAAAGAAATCAGCCAAGACCTCAGAAAAACAATTTAGACCTCCACAAGTCTGGTTCATCCTTGGTGAGCAATTTCCAAATGCCTAAAGGTACCACGTTCATCTGTACAAACAATAGTACATAGTATAAACACCATGGGACCACGCAGACCACCATGGGACCATGAAGATGCTGAGAAAACAGGTACAAAAGTATCTATATCCACAGTAAAACAAGTTCTATATCGATATAACCTGAAAGGCCGCTCAGCAAGGAAGAAGCCACTGCTCAAAAACGCCATAAAAAAGGCAGACTATGGTTTGCAACTGCACATGGGGACAAAAATCATACTTTTTGGAGAAATATCTTCTGGTCTGATGAAACAAAAATCAAACTGTTTGGCCATAATGACCATCGTTATGTTTGGAGGAAAAAGGTGATTCTTGCAAGCCGAAGAACACCATCCCAACCGTAAAGCACGGAGGTGGCAGCATCATGTTGTGGGGGTGCTTTACTGCAGGAGGTACTGGTGCACTTCACAAAATAGATGGCATCACGAGGAAAATAGATGGCATCATGAGGCCGGAAAATTATGTGGCTATATGGAAGCAACATCTCAAGACATCAGGCAGGAAGTTAAAGCTTGGTCACAAATGGGTCTTCCAAATGGACAATGACACCAAGCATACTTCCAAAGTTGTGGCAAATGGCTTAAGGACAACAAAGTCAATGTATTGGAGTTGCCATCACAAAGCCCTGACCAATCCCATAGAAAATGGGCAGAACTGGAAAAGCGTGTGTCAGCAAGGAGGCTTACAAACCTGATTAAGTTACACCAGCTCTGTCAGAAGGAATGGGCCAAAATTCACCCAACTTATTTTGGTAAGCTTGTATAAGGCTACCCAAAACGTTCTACCCAAGTTAAACAATTTAAAGGCATTGCTACCAAATACTCATTGAGTGAATGTAAACTTCTGACCCACTGGATATGTGATGAAAGAAATAAAAGCTGAAATAAATAATTTCTCTACTGTTATTCAGATATTTCACATTCTTATAATAAAGTGGTGATCCTAACTGACCAAAGACAGGGAATATTTGCTAGGATTAAATGTCAGGAATTATGAAAAACAGAGTTTAAAAACGTATTTGGCTGATGTGTATGTAAACTTCCAAAAATAGAAACGTCCTCCCTGTTAACTGTGTTTATTGTCAGCAAACTTAATGTGTAAATATTTGTATGAAGATATCAAGACTCCACAACTGAGACATAAACTGAACAAGTTCCACAGAGGAACAGAAATGAACAATGTCCCTGAACAAAGCGGGGTCAAAATCAACAGGAACTGTCAGGATTTGGTGTGGCCACCAGCTGCATTAAGTACTGCAGTGCATCTCCTCCTCATGGACTGCACCAGATTTGCCAGTACTTGCTGTGAGATGTTACCCCACTCTTCCATCAAGGCACCTGTAAGTTCCCGGACATTTCTGGGGGAATGCCCAAGCCCTCACCCTCCGATCCAACAGGTCCCAGACTTCAATGGAATTGAGACCCGGCTCTTCGCTGGCCATGGCAGAACACTGACATTCCTGTCTTGCAGGAAATCACGCCAAGAACGACTAGTATGGCTGGTGAAATTATCATGCTGGAGGGTCATGTCAGGATGAGCCTGCAAGAAGGGTACCATGAGTGAGGAGGATGTTCCTGTAACGCACAGCGTTGAGATTGCCTGCAATGACAACAAGCTCAGTCCGATGATGCTGTGACACACTTCCCCAAACCACTTCCTCCAACTCCAAATCGATCACGCTCCAGAGTACACTGCTCATTCCTTTGACGAAAGATGTGAATCCCACTCATCATCCCTGGTGAGACAAAACCGTGACTCATCAGTGAAGAGCACTTTTTGCCAGTCCTCAGTCTGGTCCAGCGACGATGGTTTGTGCCCATAGGCGACGTTGCTGACGGTGATGTGATGTCTGGACCTGCCTTACAACAGGCCTGCAAGCCCTCAGTCCATTCTCTCAGCCTATTACGAACAGTTTGAGCACTGATGGAGTGGATTGTGTGTTCCTGGTGTAACTCGGGCAGTTGTTGTTGCCATCCTGTATCTGTCCCGCATGTGTGATGTTCGGATGTACCGATCCTGTGCAGGTGTTGTTACACTTGGTCTGCCACTGCAATGACGATCAGCTGTCCGCCCTGTCTCCCTGTAATGCTGTTTTAGGCGTCTCACAGTACGGACATTGCAATTTATTGCCCTGGCCACATCTGCAGTCCTAAGGCACGTTCGCACAGATGAGCAGGGACCCTGGGCATCTTTCTTCTGAGTCAGTTGAAAGGCCTCTGTAGTGTCCTAAATTTTCATAACTGTGACCTTAATTGCCTACCGTCTGTAAGCTGTTAGTGTCTTAACGACCGTTCCACAGGTGCATGTTCATTAATTGTTTATGGTTCATTGAACAAGCATGGGAAACAGTGCTTAAACCCTCTACAGTGAAGATCTGTGATGTTATTTGGATTTTTACGAATTATCTTTGAAAGACAGGGTCCTGAAAAATTGACATTTCTTTTTTTGAGTTTATTTGGTGCATGTGACACATTTGAATGGATTATTTAAACCCAGGTCTGGGCTCTGTGTGTATCCAGGCTGCTATCTAGTGTTGAGCGTGAGCATAACACACATATTTAATAGAACAGACGTATCTCTATGGTAACCCACCAGTGACCTTCAGTGTGTAGGGCTGGTTGGAGTTCATGCTGATTTCCCATAATCCTGTCTGTTTGTTGGAGGCCAGACGGACCCGGAAGAGGTTTCCCACCGTCTGGACAGTCCCCAGTTCCCCGTTGGCCTCGTTCTGTTTCTGGGTCACACCTGTAGGGGCAAGGAGGGTGACAGTCAAATAGGATGACAGTCAAACATACTGTCAATGGGATATACCTGGTTCATGATACCTTGTTGAAATATGCTTTGTGCCTTAAAAACATTAAGATCGCTACATACGTAAACACGCAAAACAGGTCAACTGTAACCATTAAGGAGGGAAAACTAACCATAGATCAGTGTCTAGGGGAAATGTCATCCTATTCAGTTAGGTGAACCTTTACCTGAAAACTGATATTAGATCAGTGTCTAGGGGAAATGTCATCCTATTCAGTTAGGTGAACCTTTACCTGAAAACTGATATTAGATCAGTGTGTAGGTGTTGGAGGTTCCCACCTGCAGGGTTCTTCAGGGTGAAGGTGAGGGACTATCCAGGGATGTTTGAGGTTCTTACCTGCAGGGTTCTTCAGGGTGAAGGTGAGGGACTTTCCAGTGATGTAGATGGTGATGTTGTTCAGAGACTCGTCCAGCAGGAAGGAGAATGTCTCAGCTTTGCCTGGGTTCCTCGCTCGCTGTAGGACTGTCACCTGAGGAGGAGGAGGAGGAGGAGGAGGAGGAGGAGGACAGAATGAGAGAGGAGGATAGAAATGGTATGTTTAGTTTTTTTTGTAACTTGGAGGATTTAATTTTCATAGATATAACAATTATGTCTAGGCATTTCTAAAATTCATTATTTATCAAGCATGTGTTTTTTAATTGATCAAGTTTTGAATTATTCCAAATCAACTACTGATCCAAATCAAAATGGCCACCAGTGTTGACTCACCAGAGCGGAGGTGGAGGAGTCGATGATGACGTCAGTGGCCTGGGGCAGATTTTCCTTGGTGACTCCAATGGCCTGACCACCAGACGCCAGCGCCAGGTCCTTGTAGGTCTCGAATGTAGCTGCCCTGGACTCTACTCCACTTCTCCTCCTTCTAGCACCAGCACCATCACCAGTCATGAAGAAAGACACCTGGAGAGACACATAGGTGTGTTTGAGAGAGTTTGCCTGGTCGTATTCATTAGGCACCAAACGAAGAAAGAAAGAAAAAAGGCAATGACTACTTGTCCAATAAGAATGGCTTGTTATTGTTTGCCGTTGGAAAACATTTTGCTGCGTTTTGCTACTGTGTGCTCTAATTAACAAGATCCTGAACTGCAGGACATGGTTTCTTCTAAAACAGGAAGTGTTTGAGGAGGTGTTTGAGGAAGTGCTCACAGTTGACTTGGTGCTCCTGATCAGGGCCAAGATGGTGTCCCTTAACGCAATGTCCTTGGCAACGGCATCTGTGAAAACATAGATGTGGGACGACGCAGGGGCACCGGTCAGCGCCAACTGGAGAGAGAGAGAGATAGAGAGAGAGAGAGAGAGAATGCTTAGTGTCTTTATTTATTGTCAGGTGCACTATAAACAAAGAATGAGACTATATCTGAAAGCTGATTGGAATATAGCCATGTCAATCACTGTACCTGTAGACCTGATAAGCACATCTCAGGGAGGTCTCCGCCCCCATCAGCTTTGAGTTTAGCGATCTCTGTTTTCATAACATCAGGGTTTGTCGTTCTTATCAGGGGTCCGAACTCTACACACACACACAAACACACACTGATCACTAACCACTTCCTGACTTAACCACACATCACACAGGCATTTTGGTGAATGCCAGAGTTTGTCAGTGATGTTTTGCTAAGGAGAATGCTTGGTGGAGTGTAACGCCAGCTTTACTTGGGTCGTTGAATGGGACCAGGATGTACTGGGAGGGCTCGTCCTGCGTTCCCTTTTTGCTGTCGATGATCTCATTGACGACTCTCTTGGCTTCAAGGATGTCATCCTTCATGCTCCCCGTGGTGTCGATCACAAAAGCAACCACTGCTGATCGCGCTATGCCCATGAAGCTGTGGGAGAGAGAGAGAGATGAGAGAGATTGTGAGTAACTTCAACATGGGTATTTCCCTCTTCCCCTCCACTCCTGCCCTTCTCCCCCTCTACCCCTCTCCTCCCCTTCACCCCCTCTACCCCTCTCCTCCCCTTCACCCCCTCTCCTCCCCTTCAACCCCCTCTACCCCTCTCCTCCCCTTCACCCCCTCTACCCCTCTCTTCCCCTCTACCCCTCTCCTCTCCTTCACCCCCCTCTACCCCTCTCTTCCCCTTCACCCCCTCTACCCCTCTCTTCCCCTTCACCTCCTCTCTCCTCCCCTTCAACCCCCTCTACCCCTCTCTCCCCCTTCACCCCCCTCTACCCCTCTCTTCCCCTTCACTCCCTCTCCTCCCCTTCAACCCCCCTCTACCCCTCTCCTCCCCACCTCCCCCTCTACCCCTCTCCACCCCTTCTCCCCCATCTACCCCCTCTCCTCTACCCCTCTCCTCTCCTTCACCCCCTCTACCCCTCTCTTCCCCTTTACCCCCTCTCCTCCCCTTCACCCCCTCTACCCCTCTCCTCTCCTTCTACCCCTCTCTTCCCCTTCACCCCCTCTCCTCCCCTTCACCCCCCTCTACCACTCTCCTCTCCACCCCCTCCCACCCTCTCCGTACCGTAGGTAGTTGTTGTCACCGGCGGCTCCCCGGATGTCGTCCAGCAGCCGGAGGGTTGCGGTCGTTGCCACGGTGACAGCAGCAGTGTGCAGGGCCACGTTGTCAGATCGACGCTCATCCTTGCTGATGCCCCCGCGAGGAACCTCAGAGCTGGTCAGGTCAGCTGCACCGCCATGACTACACTTACCTGGGGGAGGAGAGGTGATGATGGGTGTTATACAGAGAGTGTGTGGGTATCTGGGGAAGGTAGTGTGTGTGTGTGTGTGTGTGTGTATACCTTTAGGCTTAGCTGCGGAGAAGATCCCCATGTACCCAGAGGTGAGTTTCTTCTCATTAAGGATGTTAGGCAGGATGGAGTTGGAACAGAACCCCCCACTGACACAGTCACTGCAGGTCGGGGTGCTGACATCTACCGAACCAAATCACAATGTTTTCTTATAAAATAACAGTTAACTAAATTGTCAAGGAACATCATTTACCACCACAAATCATTAACCCCCCCACACACACACACACACTCTCCTAAACCCTAAATGGGCATGGTAGTCCTTTCTCTTACCCATAATTCCCTCAGACTCTTCAGCTTTATCTCGCTCTGTTGAACATAGGAGATTATATGTGTTTGTGTCCCTTTCTGTCTGCCCTTTAGACTCCCTGTAAACAATTAATGACCTCACTTTCGCAAGAAGCCAGAGGTAGCAGCAGATTTCTCTCTTCGTCTCTCCTTTTTAATCTGCTATCGTACTTTTCTCTAACATTCCAAGCACGCCTCCCTCCTTCCCTCCTGCAATACCACCCCCCTCCTTCCCCCTTCCTTCCCTGCCCTACCACCCCCTCCCTCCTTCCTTCCCTGCCCTACCACCCTCTCTCCTTCCCTGCCCTACCTACATCCGTCCAGTTGGATCCCATGCCTAGCTGTCCTCGTTGCTACATTAACTCAAGCCCTCCCTACCTGCCAGGTTTTCCAGTGGGAGATCGGGGCGGATCAGGTTGGCGTAGGGTTCAGTGTATCCCAGGTCCACCCAGTTACTGTGGCTGTAGAAGTCCTGACAAAACACAAGCATGTATTATATACCAAGTCTGTGTCTGAGGGAAAGCCATCTATCTAATTCCCTCTTACAGACACCTCTAGACAGAAGATAACTGGGTTCAGATGGTAACACTTGAGCCAAGGTGAAATATGAAATGAGAGATGAGGTGAGACAGATGTCCCCCCCCATCTTCCTCAATACTTTTATTCCTTACCTGATCTCCCTTCATTCCTGGAAGTTCAGACTTTCTCCCTCTTTCCCTTCCACCCCCTTTCCCACTCATCTCTCTCCCTCTCCACTCTCTCCTCCCTCTCCCTCTCCTCTCTCCTCCCTCTCCCACTCCTCCCTCTCCCTCTCCCTCTCCACAATCTCCTCCCTCTCCCTCACCACTCTCTCCTCCCTCTCCCTCACCACTCTCTCCTCCCTCTCTCTCTCCACTCTCTCCTCCCTCTCCCTCTCGCTCACCACTCTCTCCTCCCTCTCCCTCACCACTCTCTCCTCCCTCTCCCTCTCCCACTTCCTTCTCTCCCTCTCCTCTCTCCTCCCTCTCCCACTCCTCTCCCTCCCTCTCCCACTCCCCTCTCTCCCTCTCCTCTCTCTCCTCCCTCTCCCACTCCTCTCCCTCCCTCTCCCACTCCTCTCCCTCCCTCTCCCACTCCCCTCTCTCCCTCTCCTCTCTCTCTCCCTCTCCCACACCTCTCCCTCCCTCTCCCACTCCTCTCCCTCCCTCTCCCACTCCCCTCTCTCGCTCTCCTCTCTCTCCTCCCTCTCCCACTCCTCTCCCTCCCTCTCCCACTCCCCTCTCTCCCTCTCCTCTCTCTCCTCCCTCTCCCACTCCTCTCCCTCCCTCTCCCACTCCTCTCTCTCCCTCTCCCACTCCTCCCTCTTCCTCATTCTCTCTCCTTCTCTCCTCTCTCTCTCCCTCTCCCACTCTCCTCTCTCCCTCTCCTCTCTCTCCTCCCTCTCCCACTCCTCCCTATCCCACTTCCACTCCTCTCCCTCCCTCTCCCACTCCCCTCTCTCCCTCTCCTCTCTCTCCTCCCTCTCCCACTCCTCTCCCTCCCTCTCCCACGCCTCTCTCTCCCTCTCCCACTCCTCCCTCTTCCTTGTTCTCTCTCGTTCACTCCCCTCTCTCCCTCTCCTCTCTCTCCTCCCTCTCCCACTCCTCCCTATCCCACTTCCACTCCTCTCTCTCCCTCTCCCTCTCCTCTCTCTCCTTCTCTCTCCCCTTACCTGCAGACAGGTCTCTAATCACACTGGTGCAACAAAAACATTTGTTATTTTAATTCTTAATTTATTTGAAAAAAAAAACTTTCATTTTACTAGGCAAGTCTTAAGAACAAATGTTTAATTACAATGATGGCCTACTGGGGAACATTGTTCAGGGGCAGAGAGACAGATTTGTACCTTTTAGCTCAAGGATTTGATCCAGCAACATTTTGGTTACTCGCCCAACACTATAACCGCGAGGCTACCTACAGCGCCATACACAAGTTAGGAGCACAACAAAACATTTAGGAGCACTAGAAAAGAGTTGTACTGTGTACAGTCCTCTCCCCAGTGTCTCTCTAGCTACCTGTAGTGTGTACAGTCCTCTCCCCAGTGTCTCTAGCTACCTGTAGTGTGTACAGTCCTCTCCCCAGTGTCTCTCTAGCTACCAGAAATGTTTGCATATTCCCTCTTTCACCCCCTCTCTCTCCTCTTACCTGTAGTGTGTGTAGTCCTCTCCCCAGTGTCTCTCCTCTTACCTGTAGTGTGTGTAGTCCTCTCCCCAGTGTCTCTCCTCTTACCTGTAGTGTGTGTAGTACTCTCCCCAGTGTCTCTCTAGCTACCTGTAGTGTGTGCAGTCCTCTCCCCAGTGTCTCTCTAGCTACCTGTAGTGTGTGTAGTCCTCTCCCCAGTGTCTCTCCTCTTACCTGTAGTGTGTACAGTCCTCTCCCCAGTGTCTCTCCTCTTACCTGTAGTGTGTACAGTCCTCTCCCCAGTGTCTCTCCTAGCTTACCTGTAGTGTGTACAGTCCTCTCCCCAGTGTCTCTCTAGCTACCTGTAGTGTGTGTAGTCCTCTCCCCAGTGTCTCTCCTAGCTTACCTGTAGTGTGTACAGTCCTCTCCCCAGTGTCTCTCCTCTTACCTGTAGTGTGTGTAGTACTCTCCCCAGTGTCTCTCTGGCAGCCTGGAAGTTCTCCTTTTGTACGTTGGCCTTGATGCTGGCCACCCCGTCGGTTATAAGGCGCCGGCCCTCAGCAAACGCCTCTGAGTTGAAGTGATGGGCTGGGCTGTTATTATAAAAATTATGATCAATTGGTTTTATATAGAAAACGGCTGTAGGAGTGATATACCAAATGTTCACTTGGACTGGCACAATAATGACAATGATTAATTGTTTATATAGTTCATAAATTAGATCCACGAGAAGAAGGGTCATGTGACATGTGCTGGATAAGGAAACTACTTTTTTTTTAAACTAGTTAAATACATTTTTTATAAAAATCATGTTGCATTACTGTGCTATTTTCAAGCACTCCAAGCATTTTACATAATAATGGAACCTCATCCTCTATCAATGGAGCACCAACCTGTTGACATAATAAGGGAACCTCATTCTCTATCAATGGAGCACCAACCTGTTGACATAATAAGTGAACCTCATTCTCTATCAATGGAGCACCAACCTGTTGACATAATAAGGGAACCTCATTCTCTATCAATGGAGCACCAACCTGTTGACATAATAAGGGAACCTCATTCTCTATCAATGGAGCACCAACCTGTTGACATGATAAGGGAACCTCATTCTCTATCAATGGAGCACCAACCTGTTGACATAATAAGGGAACCTCATTCTCTATCAATGGAGCACCAACCTGTTGACAAAGTCTCTGTCCACCTGTCCGTTCTGTATGTAGATCTCATTCAGGGCAGATTTGAACTTAGCTGCTGACACTTCACCTGTTGCTTTGGGTCCCAGGCAGGCCTGGACCAGCTCCTCAGCAGAGTTACCCTACAGGGAAAGGTCAGAGGTTAAAGGTTAGACATTCTGACACACTACTCTATTTTCTTAATCTTGCTCTTTCACACCCCACACTGACACAGTCACTGCAGGTCGGGGTGCTGACATCTACCGAACCAAATCACAATGTTTTCTTATAAAATAACAGTTAACTAAATTGTCAAGGAACATCATTTACCACCACAAATCATTAACCCCCCACACACACACACGCACACGCACACCGCACACACACACACACACACACACACACACACACACACACACACACACACACACACACATACACACACACTTACCGTGGGGGTTGAAGTCTCGTCCCTCTGTCTCGGCGATGGCTCGGCACACCTCTGTGACCTTCTGTAGCACGGCCGTTCCCGTGATGCTGACGTGGGTGGAGGCTCCGCCCCCAATGGGAGCAAACGCCCAGGCTCCTCCTGATAGGACCAGGGCCAGGAAGGACACACCCAGCACCGGTGACATCATCAGTCTTTGGGGAGTGGGGGGTGGCTGGTGGATGGAGGGGTGAGTGAGCGAGAGAGAGAGAGCAAGAGAGAGAGAGAGAGAGAGAGAGAGAGAGAGAGAGAGAGAGAGAGAGAGAAAATCCCTGACCCAGCCCCTGTTGTTAAACCTCTTGGCCACGACACAACATGTCCTATATTGAGGGTGTAGTTAGTATGCAGAAGCATCTTTATGATACATCAGTAAAATGTAATTAGACGTTGTCAAAACTGATTAGAGACCAGTGCTTAGCCCCTGTCCTGGCACATACTGCATTTCCTATTACCTAGGAGCATACAGAGATGTGTCTTCCTAGGCTGTTATCCCCCCACAGTGTTCTCCTCAGAGATGGTGTTTGGCTGAACTCAACCAGGGCCGTTTGTACTCGATATCCTTTAGCTGAATACCTTTAGTTCCCAGAGTGTTAAAGGGCGAACATTGAACTGAAAGGCTGGTGGGAAATGGAACAATTCTGCTCCTTACTGCTGCTTTCTGTCCGAGATGAAATGTATGTCATATGTAGAATCCTATGTATACTATATATCATGGTCGTATGAATTATGTACAACCCTCTCAATCTGTATACATTCTTGGTTTAAATATATATATATCATCCCAGGGTGTACACAGATTGACAGGATTGTACAAATATGACCATTAATTGATTGTCTGTATTCAATTCATTTATTCAATCTTTCCACTGAACTGATAAATGTTGAGAAAATATATTTTGACAAAGCACCAAAAACTGAGAATATTGTTAAAACAAACAATTTAAAAAACGTAATTTATTATAATCTAAGAACTAAAACCATTTACCATTTAAATGACATAAATAATGGTACACAAAATGAAAATGAAGACCTCTGAATTGTTTTGTGATATAATAACACCAGTTATGTGAAGAAACCTTCTCAAAGCTTCCATACCTTCTCAGGTTATTTGAGCGTAGTTGGATCTCTTCCTCTTTCCCTGTCTCTGTTGCAGCAGTAACCCAAAGTGTAGAGGAACACTGGAAGAAACAGTACACCTGTATATATACTGGACTGTACCGCCAGGCAGGGATGGAGGAGGGTGAGGTCTGTGTGTTACAGTACACACTAATCATTAACTTCTAGGGTTTTCCATGGCCACAACATATCCAATCTTCTTATCAGATGTCAATCAATCAATGTGGACCATGAGGGGCAGGGCTACCCTGAACCTAACCTGGTAACAACATCATTACCTAGATTACCTACAAATCATTAACAACACTACCAGTCAAAAGTCTGGACACACCTACTCATTCCAGGGTTTCCTTTATTTTTACTCTTTTCTATGTTGTAGAATAATAGTGAAGACATTAAAACTATGAAATAACACATAAAACATAACCAAAAAAGTGTTAAGCAATTCAAAATATATTTTATATTTGAGATTCTTCGAAGTAGCCACCCTTTGCCTTGATGACAGCTTTGCACACTCTCTCGCCATTCACTCAACACACACACATAGGTCAGGATCTTTACTGGCGATTGAGTAAAGCCAGTGTGTCTATATATGTGGATGACTCAACACTATACATGTCAGCTACTACAGTGACTGAAATGACTGCCACACTTAACAAAGAGCCTCAGTCAGTTTCAGAATGGGTGGCAAGAAATAAGATAATTCTAAATATTTCACAAACTAAACTTTCTTGACATTGCTATCAACAAGACAAGTCCTACAGGCCCTAGTTCTGTCGCCCCTTGACTACTGCTCAGTCATATAGTCAAGTGCCACAAAGAAGGACATGGACACATTACAATTGGACCAAACAGAGCAGCATGACTGACACTTAGATGTACACAGAGAGACAGCATTGATAATACACATGTCAAGCTCTCCTGGCTCATGGTGGAGTAGAGATGAACTGCACCACCACTTGTCTTTGTGAGAGGTATTGACAGGTTGAAATCACCAGCTGTCTATTTAAGCGCTCAGCTCAAACACTCATACATACCCCACAATACATGCCACCAGAGTTCTCCAAGTCCAAATAATAATGTGTTGTATTATATTATTGCATTTAATTGTGATTGGACCCCAGGAAGAGTAGATGGGGCCTTGGCAACAGCCAATGGGGATCCATAATAAATACAAATACACACACAAAATACTGTATTCAGACTTTGTTGGAGGGATTGTCCAAGCAGAATCATTAAATATCTTTCTTGATTGTAAATCAGTAATGAGGTTTGAAAGAATTCTGAATGGTTTTATGGTACTAGTTTCACAGGAAGTCTGAGGAGATGACTATTGATGTTAAAGAAGGTGATTACTTTGAAAGGAAACTTATTAAAGATATTTTTTCATTTTTTTCCTCTCAGATGGTAACATGATTCTCTATGGTTCAGGACAGGCAGTGGTTCAGGACAGGCGGTGGTTCAGGTCAGGCGGTGGTTCAGGACAGGCGGTGGTTCAGGACAGGCGGTGGTTCAGGACAGGCGGTGGTTCAGGACAGGCGGTGGTTCAGGACAGGCGGTGGTTCAGGACAGGCGGTGGTTCAGGACAGGCGGTGGTTCAGGACAGGCGGTGGTTCAGGACAGGCGGTGGTTCAGGACAGGCAGT
>NW_027008894.1:0-5000 GCF_036934945.1 Oncorhynchus masou masou
TCCTTTGTTATTTCTTTCTCTTTCTGTCTCGTATCTCTCTCTCTCCTTTCACCTCTTTCTCTGGCCTCCTTCCTCATAATCTCTCTCTCCCTCTTCTCTTTCCTCTACTACTCTGTCGTTACTAAGTATCTGTGGTGAAACCAGAACCCTGCAATGGGTCAGTGAGAAGACTGTTCCTGTGCCGATTTATGCTTTTCAATATTCTCATGGACGCCCAAAACACAGGGTTGATTTGACACACACACACACACACACACACACACACACACACACACACACACACACACACACACACACACACACACACACACACACACACACACACACACACACACACACACACACACACACACACACGCGCGCTATGGCTGGATTCCTCTTTTTCTGCGTCTCCATTTTCAGCTAAAACAGATTCTGTCAGAATTGAATCTGGTTTGAGGTGAAGAGGTCACATCTTCAACAAATAAATCTCTGGGAGTTTCTAGGAACCTGATAGATTGTGGCTGCGCTCCAAATGGTAGACTATTCCCTATATTGTGCACTACTTTAGACCAGAGTCATATTCCCTATATAGTACACTACTTTAGACCAGAGTACTATTCCCTATATAGTGCACTACTTTAGACCAGAGCCCTATTCCCTATATAGTGCCCTACTATAGACCAGAGCCCTATTCCCTATATAGTGCACTACTATAGACCAGAGCCCTATTCCCTATATAGTACACTACTTTAAACCAGGGCCCCATTCCCTATATTGTGCACTACTTTAGACCAGAGCCCTATTCCCTTTATAGTGCACTACTTTAGACCAGAGCCCTATTCCCTATATAGTACACTACTTTAGACCAGGGAACCTATTCACAATATAGTGCACTACTATAGACCAGAGCCCAATTCCCTTTATAGTGCACTACTATAGACCAGAGCCCTATTCCCTATATAGTGCACTACTTTAGACCAGAGCCCTATTCCCTATATAGTACACTACTTTAGACCAGGGCCCTATTCCCTATATTGTGCACTACTTTAGACCAGAGCCCTATTCCCTATATAGTGCACTACTTTAGATCAGGACCCATAGGGAATAGGGGGCCATTTGGGACAGTTCTTTCTGCTGGCATGTTAAATGAAAAGCCACATAACACCTCCCATGTGGTGGAGGGTGTAAGGGTAACACCAGGCTAGAGGCACGTGAGGCCACCACATCTGCCCCAGGAGGAGAGCCCTGCCCTGGGGAAAGGAGACAGGAGAGCTGCCTGTCTGCCTGGGGCCTCTGGGGGGGGGGGGGGTCTCCTCTCTCTGTTCCACACAGACAAATACAGAAGGGTGCATTCAAAAACTCTGAGCGGAGTGGTGTGGAGATAACAGGACTGTAGTCAGAGACCAGAGTGGTGTGGAGATAACAGGACTGTAGTCAGAGACCAGAGTGGTGTGGAGATAACAGGACTGTAGTCAGAGACCAGAGTGGTGTGGAGATAACAGGACTGTAGTCAGAGAGGCCGGAGTGGTGTGGAGATAACAGGACTGTAGTCAGAGAGAATTGAGTGGTGTGGAGATAACAGGACTGTAGTCAGAGACCCGAGTGGTGTGGAGATAACAGGACTGTAGTCAGAGAGAATTGAGTGGTGTGGAGATAACAGGACTGTAGTCAGAGACCAGTGGTGTGGAGATAACAGGACAGTAGTCAGAGACCCGAGTGGTGTGGAGATAACAGGACTGTAGTCAGAGACCAGAGTGGTGTGGAGATAACAGGACTGTAGTCAGAGACCAGTGGTGTGGAGATAACAGGACTGTAGTCAGAGACCAGTGGTGTGGAGATAACAGGACTGTAGTCAGAGAGGCCGGAGTGGTGTGGAGATAACAGGACTGTAGTCAGAGAGAATTGAGTGGTGTGGAGATAACAGGACTGGAGTCAGAGACCAGAGTGGTGTGGAGATAACAGGACTGGAGTCAGAGACCAGAGTGGTGTGGAGATAACAGGACTGGAGTCAGAGACCAGAGTGGTGTGGAGATAACTTCCACCCTTTCCACCGTTCTCCCATCCCACTATGCCTAACTAAAGGGATTATGCTGACACACACACACCGCTGAGAGGAGTCAGTGTAACTCACCAGAGAGAGCAGGTAGATAGAGGGAGAGGTACAGTAGTTATAACCAGTCAGTAACCTGCCAACACTATCTCTCTGCCCTCACTGTGCTATCACTATCTCTCTGCCCTCACTGAGCTATCACTTTATCTCTGCCCTCACTGAGCTATCACTATATCTCTGCCCTCACTGTGCTATCACCATCTCTCTGCCCTCACTGTGCTATCACTATCTCTCTGCCCTCACTGTGCTATCACTATCTCTCCTCTCACTGTGCTATCACTATCTCTCTGCCCTCACTGTCTCTCTGCCCTCACTGTGATATCACTATCTCTCTGCCCTCACTGTGATATCACTATCTCTCTGCCCTCACTGTGCTATCACTATCTCTCTGCCCTCACTGTGCTATCCCCATCTCTCTGCCCTCACTGTGCTATCACTATCTCTCCCCTCACTGTGCTATCACTATCTCTCTGCCCTCACTGTGCTATCCCCATCTCTCTCCCCTCACTGTGCTATCACCATATCTCTGCCCTCACTGTGCTATCACTATCTCTCTCCCCTCACTGTGCTATCACTATCTCTCTGCCCTCACTGTGCTATCACCATGTCTCTCCCCTCACTGTGCTATCACCATATCTCTGCCCTCACTGTGCTATCCCCATCTCTCTCCCCTCATTGTGTTATCACTATCTCTCTCCCCTCACTGTGCTATCACTATCTCTCTGCCCTCACTGTGCTATCACCATGTCTCTCCCTCACTGTGCTATCACCATATCTCTGCCCTCACTGTGCTATCCCCATCTCTCTCCCCTCATTGTGTTATCACTATCTCTCTCCCCTCACTGTGCTATCACCATGTCTCTGCCCTCACTGTGCTATCACCATATCTCTGCCCTCACTGTGCTATCACCATATCTCTCCCCTCACTGTGCTATCACCATATCTCTGCCCTCACTGTGCTATCACCATATCTCTGCCCTCACTGTGCTATCCCCATCTCTCTCCCCTCATTGTGTTATCACTATCTCTCTGCCCTCACTGTGCTATCCCCATCTCTCTCCCCTCATTGTGTTATCAGTATGTCTCTCCCCTAACTGTGCTCTTTCTATCTCTCTCCCCTCACTGTGCTATCACTATCTCTCTCCCCTCACTGTGCTATCACCATGTCTCTCCCCTCACTGTGCTAGTGAACACTGGGCTGAGCTAAGCTATTGGCTGGTTGTAATTCCTGACCCCTGCTCTGTAGCGTAGCTATTACCACAACCTACTGCTCAATATCACTAGACATCATGTTTCTCTGATAGACATACAGAAGTGGAGGAGTGGAAACGAGAGGGGAGGAGAGAGGATGTGAGGGGGGGAGGGAGAGAGGATGTGAGGGGAGGAGAGTGGAGGGAAGCGGAGGAGAGAGGATGTGAGGGGAGGGGAGGAGAGAGGATGTGAGGGGAGGAGAGAGGAGGCAAGCAGAGGAGAGAGGATGTGAGGGGAGGGGAGAGGAGGAGAGAGGATGTGAAGCGAGGAGAGAGGAGGGAAGCGGAGGAGAGGAGGAGAGAGGATGTGAGGGGAGGAGAGAGGGGGAGAGGGGAGGAGGAGAGAGGAGGGAAGCAGAGGAGAGAGGATGTGAGGGGAGGGGAGAGGAGGAGAGAGGATGTGAGGGGAGGAGAGAGGGGGAGAGGGGAGGAGGAGAGAGGAGGGAAGCGGAGGAGAGAGGATGTGAGGGGAGGGGAGAGAAGGAGAGGAGGAGAGACAAAGTAGTGGTAACATCTGTGCCATAATGAGACAATAGGTATCCTTAGCTGCACCACTGTGGGCATTCTCAGGATAGTTCATCTGGTTTTATAATGATGGTTTTATAATAATTCATTTGTATTCATTTTATTCACAGGTTTTTGAAGAGAAAGGAGGAGGTGGGAAGGTGTTCATTTGACACACACCCACACACACACACACACACACACACTGAGGCCCCCTAAGGCTAAGCCTTCTCACTAAAGCGGTGGGGATTATGATGCTCTCACCTCAGTGGGAACACTTACAAAATGACTCACCGCCCTCCCATACACCTCCCACTGTGCCCCACCATCTATGTACCTTATAGTTCTGTACCTCACTGTCCTGTACCTCACTGTCCTGTACCTCACTGTCCTGTACCTCACTGTACTGTACCTCACTGTCCTGTACCTCACTGTCCTGTCCTGTACCTCACTGTCCTGTATCTTACTGTCCTGTACCTTACTGTCCTGTACCTCACTGTCCTGTCCTGTACCTCACTGTCCTGTACCTTACTGTCCTGTACCTCACTGTCCTGTACCTCACTGTCTTGTACCTCACTGTCCTGTACCTCACTGTCCTGTCCTGTACCTCACTGTCCTGTACCTTACTGTCCTGTACCTCACTGTCCTGTACCTCACTGTACTGTACCTTACTGTCCTGTACCTCACTGTCCTGTCCTGTACCTCACTGTCCTGTATCTTACTGTCCTGTACCTTACTGTCCTGTACCTCACTGTCCTGTCCTGTACCTCACTGTCCTGTACCTTACTGTCCTGTACCTCACTGTCCTGTACCTCACTGTCTTGTACCTCACTGTCCTGTACCTCATTGTCCTGTCCTGTACCTTACTGTCCTGTACCTCACTGTCCTGTACCTCACTGTCCTGTACCTCACTGTCCTGTACCTCACTGTCCTGTACCTCACTGTCCTGTCCTGTACCTCACTGTCCTGTATCTTACTGTCCTGTACCTTACTGTCCTGTACCTCACTGTCCTGTCCTGTACCTCACTGTTCTGTACCTTACTGTCCTGTACCTTACTGTCCTGTACCTCACTGTCCTGTACCTCACTGTCCTGTCCTGTACCTCACTGTCCTGTACCTCACTGTCCTGTCCTGTACCTCACTGTCCTGTATCT
>NW_027008894.1:10000-17500 GCF_036934945.1 Oncorhynchus masou masou
TGGCTGTTTCATGAGGTGTGTGATCCTACTGGCAAGTGTCTTCACTGACATTTTCAACATCTCCCTGTCTGTAATACCAATATGTTTCAAACAGACCACCATAGTCCCTGTGCCAAGGAAGCGAAGTTAACCTGCCTAAATGATTACCGCCCCGTAGCACTCGCATCGGTAGCCATGAAGTGCTTTGAAAGGCATGGCTCAGATCAACAGCATCCACACCCTAGACCCACTCCAATTTGCATACCGCCCCAACAGATCCACAGATGATTCAATCTCTATTGCACTCCACACTGCCACTTCCCACCTGGACAAAAGGAACCCCTATGTGAGAATGCTGTTCATTGACTACAGCTCTGTGTTCAACACCATAGTCCCCTCGCAGCTCATCACTAAGCTAAGGATCCTGGGACTAAACACCTCCCTCTGCAACTGGATCCTGGTGAACACCTCCCTCTGCAACTGGATCCTGGACTTCCTGACGGGCCGCCCCCAGGTGGTGAGGGTAGGCAACAACACGTCTGCCACGCTGATCCTCAATACTGGGGTCCCTCAGGGGTGTGTACTTAGTCCCCTCCTGTACTACCTGCTCACCCATGACTGCGTGGTCAAACACGACTCCAACACCATCATTAAGATTGCTGACGACAACGGTGGTAGGCCTGATCACCGACAACGATGAGACTGCCTATAGGGAGGAGGTCAGAGACCTGGCAGTGTGGTGCCAGGATAACAATCAATGTGAGCAAGACAAAAGACCTGATCGTGGACTACAGGAAAAGGCGGGCCACAGGACCCCATTAACATCAACGGGGCTGTAGTGGAGCGGGTCGAGAGTTTCAAGTTCCTTGGTGTCCACATCACCAACAAACTATCATGGTCCAAACACACCAAGACAGTCATTAAGAGGGCAGGACAAAACATTTTTCCCCTCAGGAGACTGAAAAGATTTGGTAAGGGCCCACAGATCCTCAACAAGTTCTACAGCTGCACCATCGAGAGCATCCTGACCGGTTGCATCACCGCCTGGTACGGCAACTGATCAGCATCTGACCGTAAGGCTCTACAGAGGGTAGTGCATACGGCCCAGTACATCACTGGAGCCAAGCTTCCTGCCACCCAGGACCTATATAATAGGCGTGTCAGAGGAAAGCCCATCAAATTCACCCATAAATTCACCCATAAAGTCACCCAAGTCATAGACTATTTTCTCTGCTACCGCACAGCAAGCGGTACTGGTACGCCAAGTCTAGGACCAAAAGGCTCCTTAACAGCTTCTACCTCCCCGCAAGCCATAAGACTGCTGAACAATTCATTAAATGGCTACCAGACTATTTACATTGACCCCCCCCCCCCTTTGTTTTGTACACTGCTTCTACTCGCTGTTTATTACCTATACATAGTCATTTCACCCCTACCTACATGTACAAATGACCTCTAACCTGTAACCCTGCACACTGACTCGGTACCGGTACCCCCGGTGTATAGCCTCCTTATTGTTATGTTATTGTTACTTTTTATTCATTTTTACTTTATTTTATTTGGTAAATATTTTCTTAACTCTTCTGCACTGTTGGTTAAGGGCTTGTAAAGAAAGCATTTCAAGGTAAGGTCTACACTTGTTGTATTCGGCGCATGTGACAAATAAAGTTTGGTTTGATTTGATGAGAGCAGAAACAGATTCTTTCCTCCTTTCCCTGCTATGAGAGAAGAAACAGAGAGAGAAACAAGAGACAAAGAAGAAAGAACAGAGAGAATATTGTGAGCACAACAATATTTTTAAACAAAAGCAGCATCAGCAAAAACGGTAAAAAAAATGTTTTAAAAATACAGAGAAATAGGAAATAAAAGCAAGTCTTGTTCATAATGGCAGAACATGGAGTTCCATATGGCAGAACATGGAGTTCCAAACGGCAGAACATGGAGTTCCATACGGCAGAACATGGAGTTCCATACGGCAGAACATGGAGTTCCATACGGCAGAACATGGAGTTCCATACGGCAGAACATGGAGTTCCATACGGCAGAACATGGAGTTCCAAATGGCAGAACATGGAGTTCCATATGGCAGAACATGGAGTTCCATATGGCAGAACATGGAGTTCCAAATGGCAGAACATGGAGTTCCATATGGCAGAACATGGAGTTCCATATGGCAGAACATGGAGTTCCATATGGCAGAACATGGAGTTCCATATGGCAGAAAATGGAGTTCCATAAGGCAGAACATGGAGTTCCATAAGGCAGAACATGGAGTTCCATATGGCAGAACATGGAGTTCCATATGGCAGAACATGGAGTTCCATATGGCAGAACATGGAGTTCCATATGGCAGAACATGGAGTTCCATATGGCAGAACATGGACTTCCATATGGCAGAACATGGAGTTCCAAATGGCAGAACATGGAGTTCCATAAGGCAGAACATGGAGTTCCATATGGCAGAACATGGAGTTCCATATGGCAGAACATGGAGTTCCATAAGGCAGAACATGGAGTTCCATATGGCAGAACATGGAGTTCCATATGGCAGAACATGGAGTTCCATATGGCAGAACATGGAGTTCCAAATGGCAGAACATGGAGTTCCATAAGGCAGAACATGGAGTTCCATATGGCAGAACATGGAGTTCCATATGGCAGAACATGGAGTTCCATATGGCAGAACATGGAGTTCCATATGGCAGAACATGGACTTCCATATGGCAGAACATGGAGTTCCATATGGCAGAACATGGAGTTCCATAAGGCAGAACATGGAGTTCCATATGGCAGAACATGGAGTTCCATATGGCAGAACATGGAGTTCCAAATGGCAGAACATGGAGTTCCATATGGCAGAACATGGAGTTCCATAAGGCAGAACATGGAGTTCCATATGGCAGAACATGGAGTTCCATATGGCAGAACATGGAGTTCCATATGGCAGAACATGGAGTTCCATATGGCAGAACATGGAGTTCCAAATGGCAGAACATGGAGTTCCATATGGCAGAACATGGAGTTCCATATGGCAGAACATGGAGTTCCATATGGCAGAACATGGAGTTCCATATGGCAGAACATGGAGTTCCAAATGGCAGAACATGGAGTTCCATATGGCAGAACATGGAGTTCCATATGGCAGATGGCAGAACATGGAGTTCCATATGGCAGAACATGGAGTTCCATATGGCAGAACATGGAGTTCCATATGGCAGAACATGGAGTTCCATATGGCAGAACATGGAGTTCCATAAGGCAGAACATGGAGTTCCATATGGCAGAACATGGAGTTCCATATGGCAGAACATGGAGTTCCATATGGCAGAACATGGAGTTCCAAATGGCAGAACATGGAGTTCCATATGGCAGAACATGGAGTTCCATATGGCAGAACATGGAGTTCCAAATGGCAGAACATGGAGTTCCAAATGGCAGAACATGGAGTTCCAAACGGCAGAACATGGTGATGAGGAACTATGTGTCGTCGAGGTTCAAAATAGAACAAATAAGAGAGTTTGAAAACAATAGAGAGAAAACGAGGAGTTGGCGTCTCTCATCAGTTTGAGAATGAACAGAGCTTTGGAACTAACGGAATGATATGGCATCATGAATCAATGGACCCCACATGCCTAACAGATTCCAAAATCATTTAATCTCAAACTGGCTTTATCAAGGAGGAGATTACAGAATAATAATCCCTGGTGTCATCATCGGGTAAATCATATTCTCTCTCTGTCTCTTTTTCTCCAGAGTTGACCATCAGTGTAAAAGCAGAAACCTCGTCCTCTAACGTGGGTCTCAAAGCCAACGACAACAAGTGAGGCCTTCGGTTTCCTTTGGTTGTTGCTTTCTTCTGGAAGCAGAACTCTTTGGCACTACAATCTCTTCTAGAGCACATTAACACAAACATTTGTTTTCGTTTGCTCTTTCCACTTTAATCATAAAATACAGACAGGTATTGCCAACGTCTGAATTACACTCTCTCTCTCTCTCTCTACAGCCAAACACACAAACGCCTCCACCCTCACACTGCCCCCTGCAGCATTTCATAAGAACTGCAGCCTCCCCTGCTTATTGTACAGAGGTCTTCCTGAACCAAGGTCAGTTTTGCATTACACCCTAATACCGAAGTTTAGCATTTGAGGTGAGTAAACTGATCTTAGGCCAACCACTACCTAGACCGTTCCCCCCCCCCCCCCCACCAGTTGATATGAATCTGACAGGCTCAGCTTTAAAAGAGCCCTCTATGTCTGTGCCAAGTGAACCCATGTCAACACCCTGTATGGTGTCCAATACATTACCTGTCAACCACAAGTCTATTATTTATGAAGCATGAACATTCAGTTGAGCATATTACTACTGATCTGTTATAATGGGATTCACACATATTACTACTGATCTGTTATAATGGGATTCACACATATTACTACTGATGTGTTATAATGGGATTCATACATATTACTACTGATCTGTTATAATGGGATTCACACATTACTACTGATCTGTTATAATGGGATTCATATATATTACTACTGATCTGTTATAATGGGATTCATACATATTACTACTGATCTGTCATAATGGGATTCATACATATTACTACTGATCTGTTATAATGGGATTCACACACATTACTACTGATCTGTTATAATGGGATTCATACATATTACTACTGATCTGTTATAATGGGATTCATACATATTACTACTGATCTGTCATAATGGGATTCATACATATTACTACTGATCTGTTATAATGGGATTCACACACATTACTACTGATCTGTTATAATGGGATTCATACATATTACTACTGATCTGTCATAATGGGATTCATACATATTACTACTGATCTGTTATAATGGGATTCACACACATTACTACTGATCTGTTATAATGGGATTCACACACATTACTACTGATCTGTTATAATGGGATTCATACATATTACTACTGATCTGTTATAATGGGATTCATACATATTACTACTGATCTGTTATAATGGGATTCACACACATTACTACTGATCTGTTATAATGGGATTCATACACATTACTACTGATCTGTCATAATGGGATTCACACACATTACTACTGATCTGTTATAATGGGATTCACACACATTACTACTGATCTGTTATAATGGGATTCATACACATTACTACTGATCTGTTATAATGGGATTCACACACATTACTACTGATCTGTTATAATGGGATTCATACACATTACTACTGATCTGTTATAATGGGATTCATACAGATGTAGGATCTTAATTTGATCATCCTGTTGCAGGACAACTTTTCTCTGAAGTTTGTCATTTTCACTTAGACTTCCACCAGAGACTCTGGGTTCGAGCCCAGGCTCTGTCGCAGCCGGCCGCGACCGGGAGGTCCATGGGGCGACGCACAATTGGCCCAGCGTCATCCGAATTAGGGAGAGTTTGGCCGGTAGGGATGTCCTTGTCTCATCGCGCAGTAGCGACTCCTGTGGCGGGCCGGGTGCAGTGCGCGCTGACCAAGGTCGCCAGGTGCGCGCTGACCAAGGTCGCCAGGTGCGCGCTGACCAAGGTCGCCAGGTGCGCGCTGACCAAGGTCGCCAGGTGCGCGCTGACCAAGGTCGCCAGGTGCGCGCTGACCAAGGTCGCCAGGTGCGCGCTGACCAAGGTCGCCCGGTGCGCGCTGACCAAGGTCGCCAGGTGCGCGCTGACCAAGGTCGCCAGGTGCACGCTGACCAAGGTCGCCCGGTGCGCGCTGACCAAGGTCGCCAGGTGCACGCTGACCAAGGTCGCCAGGTGCGCGCTGACCAAGGTCACCAGGTGCACGCTGACCAAGGTCGCCAGGTGCACAGTGTTTCCTCTGACACATCGGTTCGGCTGGCTTCCGGGTTGGACGCCACTGTGTGAAGAAGCAGTGCGGCTTGGTTGGGTTGTGTTTCGGAGGACGCATGGCTCTCGACCTTCGCCTCTCCCGAGTCCGTACGCGAGTTGTAGCGATGAGACAAGATAGTAGCTACTAACAATTGGATTCCACGAAATTAGAGAGAGAAAAAAGGGGTAAAAAAAAAATGAAATGTCTGACTTGATTCTCCCTTACGAATAATGTATGAACCCTTACAGACATGTCCTTTCCTGTTGCTGCAGGGTTATTTTCATGTTGTAGCAATCTGGCTCAAATTAAGATCCTACATCTGTATGGGCTGTCCAAACTTTCACGCATTCCATAACACACACACGTGTGCATACACACACACACACACAGATACTCGCACACACACTAACACCTTCTGATTCAAACTATTCATCTCCACGTTTGCATGTGCCGGTACGGAGTCGAAGATCAGAAGTCTCTATTTCAGAAGGAATATTTAGAGCTAAATCACACCTCAGGGGGGAGAGAGAGAGAGAGAGGGGGGAGACCAAGAGAGAGAGAGAGAGAGAGAGAGAGAGAGAGAGAGAGAGAGAGAGAGAGAGAGAGAGAGAGAGAGAGGGAGAGGGAGGGGGGGGACCAAGAGAGAGAGAGAGGGGGAGAGAGGGGGAGACCAGAGAGAGAGAGAGAGAGGGGCGGGGGAGACCAAGAAGAGAGAGAGAGAGAGGGAGGGAGAGAGAGGGGGAGACCAAGAGAGAGAGAGAGGGAGAGGGAGAGGAGAGAGAGAGAGAGAGAGAGAGAGGCCTAAGGTAAAAAGACTAGGTAAACTTTACAGTGGTCTCTTCAGTGTTGAGGACTCTTCATAAGTCTTCCTTTTAGGGGGACAGTGAGTAACGTCTCCCCAAGAACAGAGCATCATTTTAGGGGAAGCGTCGGGATTACCTTCCCTAAGAATGGATCATCCTTCTGGGGAGGACAGAGTGGACAGCCTCCTAAGCACGGACGGATGGACGGTGCTTTGTAGGGAAGAGTCTTTGAGAGGACCGAGTACTCCGGGGAAACACTGTTTGTGATTTTCTCCCAAACTAAGATGCAGATGCATCCTCTGAGGGAAATATGAAACATGAGCAGATGGGACACATGTTTGGCAGACATGACCAGGAGATGTTATGAGTTTAGACCTAAACCATAAATCACACCGTAATTAATTAAAATCCCCCAACAGATGAAGACACACAGAAGACATTGAAATGGAATGAAGGCACAAAGTAGGCTGGGACATTTGGAACATTTGAACCAAAAAAAGCAGTTTAACAAGCAGGTCAAAAAGAGTCACCAGCAGTAGAAGCAGTCAGAAGAAATGTCATGTTCATAGAAGAGAAAGCGTTTCATACCTTGCACCACTTAATGCGGTGTGGTTGGAGTCATGCAAGTACTTCTGCACAGCACAGGCAGTGAGTAGCAGAGAAGACAGGGAGAAGAGAAGACAGAGAGAAGAGAAGACAGAGAGAATAGAAGAGAGAGAGAAAGAAGACAGAGAGAAGAGATTATAGAAAATGCAGAAGCAAAGCAGACAGGAGAGAACAGAACAGAAGATAGAAACAGAACAGAGAACAGAACAGAGAACAGAAGATAGAAACAGAACAGAGAACA
>NW_027008894.1:22500-42500 GCF_036934945.1 Oncorhynchus masou masou
AGAGAGGATGGAGAGAGGTTTGACAGATGATGGAGAGAAGATGGAGAGAGGATGGGGAGAAGGAGGGGGAACACCAGAGACAGAGAGAGGATGGAGAGAGGTTTGACAGATGATGGAGAGAAGATGGAGAGAGGATGGGGAGAAGGAGGGGGAACACCAGAGACAGAGAGAGGATGGAGAGAGGATGGAGAGGAGGGGGAACACCAGAGACAGAGAGAGGTTGGAGAGAGGATGAGGAGAGGATGGAGAGAGGATGGAGAGAGGATGGAGAGGAGGAGGAGGAACACCAGAGACAGAGAGAGGTTGGAGAGAGGATGAGGAGAGGATGGAGAGAGGATGGAGAGAGGATGGAGAGGAGGAGGAGGAACACCAGAGACAGAGAGAGGATGGAGAGAGGATGGAGAGGAGGGGGAACACCAGAGACAGAGAGAGGATGGAGAGAGGATGGAGAGGAGGGGGAACACCAGAGACAGAGAGAGGTTGGAGAGAGGATGGAGAGAAGGAGGAAGAACACCAGAGACAGAGAGAGGATGGAGAGGAGGAGGAAGAACACCAGAGACAGAGAGAGGATGGAGAGAGGATGGAGAGAGGATGGAGAGAGGATGGAGAGAGGATGGAGAGAGGATGGAGAGAAGGAAGAACACCAGAGACAGAGAGAGGATGGAGAGAGGATGGAGAGAAGGAAGAACACCAGAGACAGAGAGAGGATGGAGAGAGGATGGAGAGAAGGAAGACCACCAGAGACAGAGAGAGGATGGAGAGAGGATGGAGAGAGGATGGAGAGAGGATGGAGAGAGGATGGAGAGAGGATGGAGAGAGGATGGAGAGAGGATGGAGAGAAGGAAGGAGGAAGAACACCAGAGACAGAGAGAGGATGGAGAGAGGATGGAGAGAGGATGGAGAGAAGGAAGGAGGAAGAACACCAGAGACAGAGAGAGGATGGAGAGAGGATGGAGAGGAGGAGGAAGAACACCAGAGACAGAGAGAGAGGATGGAGAGAGGATGGAGAGAATGAGGAAAAGAAGAGAGAAACAAACAGAGCAGGATGAGTGTGTGAAGGTCTGGCAGGGGGCGTGACCTTAATGAACCCTGGGTAATGCTCACTATGAGTATGTATGGACAACAGGCCTATAGGGATCACTTTTAGAACTATTTAAAAGTGATTTAAAAGTGTATTTCCAGGTGAATGCCCCAAAAATGTCATTTTGGCTCGGCTCGCTTGGCTGGCTCCTTCTGGGTTTAATAGTTAAATAGTTGTTAGTCTCTCTTTCCTGTCCTGGCTGTGGGGTTTATTCCCCTGGTGTTCCTGTGGCCGGGGCTCGGTTGTCATTGGACCTGGATATAGAGCAGGTGGCATAACTAACTAGCTATGTCCTTGCCTTCCTGCATGTGTTTGTGTGTTAGAGAAAGAGGCTGAGCACTACCAGTCCCCATCCAGTCTGCTCCCTGTACCCAGCCTTCCTCTCCCACAGCCTGGCTCTATAAGCCTGGCAGTCCCCTCTCTCTCACACACACACTAGGTCTATGAGTCTGGAAGTCCCCTCTCTCACACACACACACACACACACACACACACACACACACACACACACACACACACACACACACACACACACACACACGCACACACACACTCTAGCTCTATGAGTCTGGAAGTCCCTGGCAGTAGAAGGCCCCTACTAGAGCCCAGATATAATGAACCTCAAGGGGAAACTTAGGGTCCATCCTGCCTAAAGCCTGGTGGTGCCGAGCCTGGACCAGACCAGACCAGGACGGTGTCCCAAATAGAACCCTACCACCTATATAGTGCACTACTTTTGACCAGGGCCCATCAGGTCATAGCCCAGGTGAACGAGAGGGAACCAGACCGTGACACGTCAGGCAGTGACTCAGGCAGTGACTGGGGTGGGGAGGAATGGATGTGGAGGAGACAGCATTGTATGGTTGGGTCCAGAGCCCAGGTTCACTAATTGGGGAATGTCGCATGTATGAAAAGCTCTTTATTAACGAAGTTATTTTAGGAGACAGACTCTACAGCTGGGAGTTTTATTGTGATGAAGAGTGACAGGGAGGAGAAGGAGGGAATACATCCATGGCCACACCTCCACAGTGGACAGAAAGTGAGTGACCTCATTGATCCCCTCAACGTCTGTCCAGCGTCCATATTCTGGGCAGTGAGAGTCCTGTTTCCCATCCTTCAGTCTAACCACCTCAGATGAGTCATGCAGGGTTATTCCAGCCTGACGGTCTCTCTCCAGTAGGTTGGCATAAAGGGTTGCAAAGGGTCGGAAACCTTCCGCTAAATTTCCTAGAATTTTCCCGCAAATTTTCAATGGGAAGTTAAGCCTGGGAATTTTGGGGAATTTGTTAACTAGTAAATTTGTTAACTAGTATATAGTAGCCTACTGCAAAGTGTGTTTAAATAATTTCTAACTTGTTAACAATTTCTGCTCGTTAGTATTTGCTACCATGTGGGTTTTAGCTTGCTTGAGCCTGCTAACTGAGGAGTGTTAATTCACCTGTTTCCATACATGTTTCATTTTAAAACATTTATCTTACAAAGGAGTTGTTTAATCTAACTGCTTAACTATTTATTTGTACATGGAATTGTATTTGTGATTTTTTTACTAATGTTTTTCTAATCTAATCTTTACAGGAAAATGCCACGGGCACTATCTGATGTGTGGAGATGTTTCACTGCAGCTAATGGAGAAGGAAAATCTGTGTACATTTGCAAATACTGTGCCAGATCATATATGTGAAGAATGCAACAAAGATGCAGAATCATCTGGCCATGTGCATAAAGTTCCCTCAGTGCTCACATCAAGCAACCTCTGACAAAAGTCCCTCTAGTTCTATACGAGGTGAAAATGATGAATCAGACACCATATCGATGGCAACAACTCATGGTCTTCCTGGAATCAGATGTTTTTTGACTCAATGGAGGAACGTAGTCAGAGAAATGCTGATGAATGTCTTGCTCGAGCTGCGTATGGAACTGGTTCACCTCTGATGCTCACAGGCAATGAGTATTGGAAGACATTTCTGAATGGTCTTCACCCAGCATACACCCCTCCAACCAGACATGCTTTATCTACTCATTTGCTGGATACATAGTTCAAGTGAAGGTCAAGCAAATCATAGAGAAAGCAGACTGTATTGCAATCATCTCTTGATGGGTGGTCAAATGTTTGTGGGCAAGGAATAATTAACTACATCATTTCCACCCCTAAACCAGTATTCTACAAGAGCACAGACACAAGGGACAACAGACACACCAGACTCTACATTGCAGATGAGCTGAAGGCAGTCATCAATGACCTTGGACCACAGAAGATATTTGCACTGGTGACAGAAAATGCTGTGAATATGATGCTTGGTCTAAAGTGGAGGAGTCCCACCCTCACATCACACCCATTGGCTGTGCTGCTCATGCATTGAATCTGCTCCTCAAGGACATCATGGCACTGAAAACAATGGATACACTCTACAAGAGAGCCAAGGAAATGGTTAGGTATGTGAAGGCTCATCAGCAATCTACCTCACCAAGCAAAGTGATTAGAATAAGAGAACCACATTGAAGCTGCCCAGCAACACCCGTTGGGGTGCCGTCATCATGTTTGACAGTCTCCTGGAGGGGAAGGAGTCTCTCCAAGAAATGGCCATATCACAGTCTGCCGATATGGACAGCCTCATCAAGAGGATCCTCCTGGATTATGTATTTTGGGAGAGAGTGGTAAGCAGCCTGAAACTCCAGAAACCTATAGCAGTAGCCATTGGACGGATTGAGGGAGACAATGCCAACCTGTCTGATGTTCAGACTCTGCTTGCAGAGGTAGGAGAATAAATCCATACTGCCCTGCCCACTTCACTGTTGCTCCAAGCAGAGGAAACTGCAGTTCTGAAATACATCAAAAAGCATGAAGACCTCGGCCTGAAGCCCAAACACCCTGCAGTGTACATGTTGGACGAGCATCCAAGAGCATCCTGTCTGGTGCAGAGATCAACAAGGCCTATGGTGTCATCACTACCGTGTCTCGCCACCTTGGCCTGGATGAGGGCAAGGTTCTTGGCAGTTTGACGAAGTACACTTCGAAGCAAGGGCTTTGGGATGGAGATGCAATATGGTAGTCGTGACAACATATCTCATCAGCAGCCTGGTGGAAGGCACCCTTCCCTCACCATACCATACACAAACAGACACACAGCAATGTGTGTGTGTGTGTGTGTGTGTGTGTGTGTGTGTGTGTGTGTGTGTGTGTGTGTGTGTGTGTGTGTGTGTGTGTGTGTGTGTGTGTGTGTGTGTGTGTGTGTCAGACCCGCCAAGCAGCTGATGTAAACTGAAGTGAAAGGAACCTGTTTCTTCATAGAGAGATGGAGTTATTTATTTGCCAAATGAAGACTGGACACACACACACACACACACCCGTACCACGTAAACAGGCCCCATTGAAACGGTATTCAGGGGGTTGGCACGGTATTCAGGGGGTTGGCATGCATGGCGATGCATTGCTATAAGACAGGGGAGGCGTTCTCTGAGTTGCTACTTCAGGAGTGTGTATAAAGGAGGGTTTTGACGGGAGGCCTTCGCTGAGGGGCATTGATGTGGGTCTAAATCAGGCCATTAACTGTGGGCTCAAGAGATGCCAGCCGAGTGCATTAGTGTGTACAAGTTAACATAAACACTGTGGACTTTTGGCCAGGAGACACGGAAGTGATGGAAGGATGGGGGGGAGACACAGAGGAGGACTCTGAGGTAGGGGTTGGCTTCTGTGTGTAACAGAGAGGACTTGTAGAGATGAAGGGGCGGCAGGTAGCCTAGTGGTTAGAGGGGCGGCAGGTAGCCTCGTGGTTAGAGGGGCGGCAGGTAGCCTAGTGGTTAGAGGGGCAGCAGGTAGCCTAGTGGTTAGAGGGGTGGCAGGTAGCCTAGTGGTTAGAGGCAGGTAGCCTAGTGGTTAGAGGGGTGGTGGGTAGCCTAGTGGTTAGAGGGGTGGCAGGTAGCCTAGTGGTTAGAGGGGTGGCGGGTAGCCTAGTGGTTAGAGGCAGGTAGCCTAGTGGTTAGAGGCAGGTAGCCTAGTGGTTAGAGGCAGGTAGCCTAGTGGTTAGAGGGGTGGCGGGTAGCCTAGTGGTTAGAGGGGCGGCAGGTAGCCTCGTGGTTCGAGGGGCGGCAGGTAGCCTAGTGGTTAGAGGGGCGGCAGGTAGCCTAGTGGTTAGAGGGGCAGCAGGTAGCCTAGTGGTTAGAGGGGTGGCGGGTAGCCTAGTGGTTAGAGGGGCGGCAGGTAGCCTAGTGGTTAGAGGGGCGGCAGGTAGCCTAGTGGTTAGAGGGGAGGCAGGTAGCCTAGTGGTTAGAGGGGTGGCGGGTAGCCTAGTGGTTAGAGGGGCGGCAGGTAGCCTAGTGGTCAGAGGGGCGGCAGGTAGCCTAGTGGTTAGAGCGTTGGACCAGTAACTGAAAGGTTGCTGGATCTAATCTGTCGTTCTGCCCCTGAACCAAGCACTGTTCCTAGGCCGTCATTGTAAATAAGAATTTGACTTCTCTAGTTAAATAAAGGTTAAATAAAGGTTAAATAAAATAAGAAAATAAAATGAAACTTGAGTAAAGGGTGTAACATGTTGTTAGACTTGACATTCCACCACTGACATACAGATGACTGTGAAGCTCCTTGTGTGTCTGTTACATTCAGTGTGTTTGTATTGTATTTATTATGGATCCCCATTGGTTCCTGCAGCAGCTACACTTCCTGGGGTTTATTATGGATCCCCATTAGTTCCTGTCAAGACAGCAGCTACTCTTCCTGGGGTTTATTATGGATCCCCATTAGTTCCTGCCAAGACAGCAGCTACTCTTCCTGGGGTTTATTATGGATCCTCATTAGTTCCTGTCAAGGCAGCAGCTACTCTTCCTGGGGTTTATTATGGATCCCCATTAGTTCCTGCCAAGACAGCAGCTACTCTTCCTGGGGTTTATTATGGATCCCCATTAGTTCCTGCCAAGACAGCAGCTACTCTTCCTGGGGTCCAGCAATTATATATATTTTTTAAACATTACAATACATTCACAACAAATTTCACTACACACTAAGTGTGTGCCCTCAGGCCCCTACTCCACTACCACATATCTACAGTACTAAATCCATGGATGTTATCATGTGTCTGTGCTTATGTTGTTCATGGTGGTGTGTGTGTCTCTGTGTGTGTCTCTGTGTGTGTGTGTGTGTGTGTTCTCTCTGTGTGTGTGTGTGTGTGTCTCTGTGTGTGTGTCTCTGTGTGTGTGTCTCTGTGTGTGTGTTCTGTGTGTGTGTTCTGTGTGTGTGTGTGTGTGTGTGTGTGTGTGTGTGTGTGTGTGTGTGTGTGTGTGTGTGTGTGTGTGTGTGTGTGTGTGTGTGTGTACCACTCACCTGTTTCTCAGTGTGTGTGCGAGCAGCTTCCTCCTGAGCCAGAACCATCTCTCTCTCTGCTGTGATCTGGACACTTTCTCTCAGAGCCTCCTCCAGCTCCTCTATACGCTCCTCCTTCTGGCGCAGGGAGTCCTGGGGAACACACACACACACACTGGATTAGGGAGAGGTAGAGGCCTGTATGGAAGGAAACATACACACACACATACTAGGAATAGTTACCAGCCTGTATGGAAGGAAACACATACAGCGAGAGAACACACACACACACACACACACACACACACACACAAGGAATAGTTACCAGCCTGTATGGAATGAAAACACAGCCATATGTGATGTATACCTTCATATGACCTTCAGCTAATCTAGTTGGTATAATCACGATGCATTTTTCAAGAGAGACCAGGGAGGAGCTGTTGGTTGTTGAAGAGCTGTGACCAGTGTGGTCGCGATGGCTTAGAGAAGCAGAACCCCCAATACATTTCTCCACACTGACTCACACACACACACAGTCTATCCTCTATGGCTGATGATAGGTGAGTCAGACCAGTGGCCTTTCTCTCTGTCTGTTGGTTCTGTCTGTTGGTTCTGTCTGTTGGTTCTGTCTGTCTGTTGGGTTTGTCTGTCTGTTCTATCTGGTGTGTGTGTGTGTGTGTGTGTGTGTGTGTGTGTGTGTGTGTGTGTGTGTGTGTGTGTGTGTGTGTGTGTGTGTGTGTGTGTGTGTGTGTGTGCGCGCGCGTGCGCATGTGTGCGTGTGTGTGTGTGTGAGGGGTCAGACGATACCAGACACGTCATACAGGCTACAGGGGAAGTGAAGTGGGAATGTTGTCCACTATGTAATGTAATACACAGGAGAAATCAAGCTTTCCCCTCTGTGTTCACTGGGGCCCCTAACAGAAGACCTCCCTCCTTCCCGACCGGCCCTTCCACCACACTGTGTACCTCTGGTGTTCACCCTCTCTCACTCTGTCTTCATCTCACACCCGTTACGTTACGGAAGGCCATCGTAGCCGATGATGACGTCCACTTCTGAGTTAAAGGTGAACACTTTGATGACTGAGTCCAATCTGAGATACACAAACTTTAGGCAGGCCTGGTGGTATGTCTCTGTGTTGATGGGGCAGGCCTGGTGGTATGTCTCTGTGTTGATGGGGGCAGGCCTGGTGGTATGTCTCTGTGTTGATGGGGCAGGCCTGGTGGTATGTATCAGTCTGTGTTGATGGGGCAGGCCTGGTGGTATGTCTCTGTGTTGATGGGGGCAGGCCTGGTGGTATGTCTCTGTGTTGATGGGGCAGGCCTGGTGGTATGTCTCTGTGTTGATGGGGGCAGGCCTGGTGGTATGTCTCTGTGTTGATGGGGGCAGGCCTGGTGGTATGTCTCTGTGTTGATGGGGGCAGGCCTGGTGGTATGTCTCTGTGTTGATGGGGCAGGCCTGGTGGTATGTCTCTGTGTTGATGGGGGCAGGCCTGGTGGTATGTCTCTGTGTTGATGGGGGCAGGCCTGGTGGTATGTATCAGTCTGTGTTGATGGGGGCAGGCCTGGTGGTATGTCTCTGTGTTGATGGGGCAGGCCTGGTGGTATGTCTCTGTGTTGATGGGGCAGGCCTGGTGGTATGTATCAGTCTGTGTTGATGGGGGCAGGCCTGGTGGTATGTCTCTGTGTTGATGGGGGCAGGCCTGGTGGTATGTCTCTGTGTTGGTGGGGGCAGGCCTGGTGGTATGTATCAGTCTGTGTTGGTGGGGGCAGGCCTGGTGGTATGTATCAGTCTGTGTTGGTGGGGCAGGCCTGGTGGTATGTATCAGTCTGTGTTGGTGGGGCAGGCCTGGTGGTATGTATCAGTCTGTGTTGATGGGGGCAGGCCTGGTGGTATGTCTCTGTGTTGATGGGGGCAGGCCTGGTGGTATGTCTCTGTGTTGGTGGGGGCAGGCCTGGTGGTATGTATCAGTCTGTGTTGGTGGGGGCAGGCCTGGTGGTATGTCTCTGTGTTGATGGGGCAGGCCTGGTGGTATGTATCAGTCTGTGTTGGTGGGGGCAGGCCTGGTGGTATGTCTCTGTGTTGATGGGGCAGGCCTGGTGGTATGTATCAGTCTGTGTTGGTGGGGGCAGGCCTGGTGGTATGTCTCTGTGTTGATGGGGGCAGGCCTGGTGGTATGTCTCTGTGTTGATGGGGGCAGGCCTGGTGGTATGTATCAGTCTGTGTTGATGGGGCAGGCCTGGTGGTATGTCTCTGTGTTGATGGGGCAGGCCTGGTGGTATGTATCAGTCTGTGTTGATGGGGGCAGGCCTGGTGGTATGTCTCTGTGTTGGTGGGGGCAGGCCTGGTGGTATGTATCAGTCTGTGTTGGTGGGGGCAGGCCTGGTGGTATGTATCAGTCTGTGTTGATGGGGGCAGGCCTGCTGGTATGTACAGAGCTGCCACCAGGTGGAACGGTCAGCAGCAGCGTCCTCCAGGTCTGTGGATTTGATGTTGAACTTCTTCAGTCACGTTTTCAGCTGGTCCTTGTAGTGCTTCATCTGCCTCCCAGCAGACCGCCTGCCAAGATGTATCTGGACCCCCTGCAGACCGCCTGCCAAGATGTATCTGGACCCCTACAGACTGCCAGCCAAGATGTATCTGGACCCCTGCAGACCGCCTGCCAAGATGTATCTGGACCCCTATACAGACCGCCTGCCAAGATGTATCTGGACCCCTACAGACTGCCTGCCAAGATGTATCTGGACCCCTACAGACTGCCAGCCAAGATGTATCTGGACCCCTACAGACCGCCTGCCAAGATGTATCTGGACCCCCTGCAGACTGCCAGCCAAGATGTATCTGGACCCCCTACAGACTGCCAGCCAAGATGTATCTGGACCCCCTGCAGACAGCCTGCCAAGATGTATCTGGACCCCCTACAGACTGCCAGCCAAGATGTATCTGGACCCCCTGCAGACTGCCAGCCAAGATGTATCTGGACCCCCTGCAGACTGCCAGCCAAGATGTATCTGGACCCCCTGCAGACTGCCAGCCAAGATGTATCTGGACCCCCTGCAGACCGCCTGCCAAGATGTATCTGGACCCCTACAGACCGCCTGCCAAGATGTATCTGGACCCCTACAGACCGCCTGCAAGATGTATCTGGACCCCCTGCAAGATGTATCTGGACCCCCTACAGACCGCCTGCAAGATGTATCTGGACCCCCTACAGACCGCCAGCCAAGATGTATCTGGACCCCTACAGACCGCCTGCCAAGATGTATCTGGACCCCCTGCAGACCGCCTGCCAAGATGTATCTGGACCCCCTACAGACCGCCAGCCAAGATGTATCTGGACCCCCTGCAGACCGCCTCCGCCTGCAAGATGTATCTGTCCATACAGGATTCCACGTCAAGTGCTCCTGACACATTTTAATGACATGCCCAAGCTGGTGCAGTTGGTGCTGGGTGACCATGGCCTCCATACTCTTACAGTTGGTACTGGGTGAACAAGGCTTCCATACTCTTGTAGTTGGTGCTGGGTGACCAAGGCTTCCATACTCTTGTAGTTGGTGCTGGGTGACCATGGCCTCCATACTCTTGTAGTTGGTGCTGGGTGACTATGGCCTCCATACTCTTGCAGTTGGTGCTGGGTGACCATGGCCTCCATACTCTTGTAGTTGGTGCTGGGTGACCATGGCCTCCATACTCTTGTAGTTGGTGCTGGGTGACCATGGCCTCCATACTCTTGTAGTTGGTGCTGGGTGACCATGGCCTCCATACGCTTACAGTTGGTCTTAGCAAGTATTTCTGTATGGGGCACACAGTTGCACCAGGTGATTCCCAGGATGCACTGCAGCCATTGTATGTGGAATCGGTTGAAACTGCTTGTTGTGGCGACGATAAGTGACCCAGAAATGTGGTGATGCAGAATGGCTTGTTAGATGGCGACTATAAGTGACCCAGAAATGTGGTGATGCAGAATGACTTGATAGATGGCAACTTTGGTGTGGAGGTGGCGATCCCAGTTTAGGAAGACCCTTCGTCTGAGTTTCCCCGAAGGCAGCTGATGCTTGATCTTGTTTTGAATTTCGAGGTCGATGCTGCAGTCCTCTGAGAGGATGCTGCCCAGGTATTTGAAGGACGGGACTATTGCCAGTGATTTGTGTTCAATGGTGAAGACAGGCATGGTGGGTGGAGGGATGGGTCTCTATTGGCAGACCACCTCTGTCTTGGTGGTGTTGTTAGACAGTCCCATCCTGCTATGGACCCTCACAGCCCCTACAAGGACGGACTGAAGGTCTTCCGGAGTGTGGGCCACACGAGCACAGTCATCAGCATACTGCAGCTCAAGAACCCACTCCGTCAAAACCTTGGTGGTTGCTTGGAGCCTCCTGATGTTTAATAGGTCCACCACAACACCCACTGCAGTCCTCAAGCTCCTTGTGGAGAAGCTGGGTGACACACAGGAGTGAGATGTTAAAGAGGACAGGTGCCAGCACACACCCCTGCCTCACACCGATGCTTACTCCAACGGGCACTGACTCCTGCCCTCCTTTGGCCACCTGAGCCATCGTCCCATCATGGAACTGGCAAAGGACATTGACACATTTGTCTGGACAGCCACATTTGAGTAGAATGTCTCATAGTAGTTCCCTGCTCACAGTGTCAAAGGCCTTAGGGAGGTCGTCGAAGGCCTTGGAGAGGTCGTCGAAGGCCTTGGAGAGGTCGTCGAAGGACTTGGGGAGGTCGTCGAAGGACTTGGGGAGGTCGTCGAAGGCCTTGGGGAGGTCGTCGAAGGCCTTGGGGAGGTCGTCGAAGGCCTTGGAGAGGTAGTCGAAGGCCTTGGAGAGGTCGTCGGAGGCCTTGGAGAGGTCGTCGGAGGCCTTGGAGAGGTCGTCGAAGGCCTTGGAGAGGTCGTCGAAGGCCTTGGAGAGGTTGTCGAAGGCCTTGGAGAGCTCGTCGAAGGCCTTGGAGAGGTCGTTGAAGGCCTTGGAGAGGTCGTTGAAGGCCTTAGGGAGGTCGTCGAAGGCCTTGGAGAGGTCGTCGAAGGCCTTGGAGAGGTCGTCGAAGGACTTGGGGAGGTCGTCGAAGGACTTGGGGAGGTCGTCGAAGGCCTTGGGGAGGTCGTCGAAGGCCTTGGGGAGGTCGTCGAAGGCCTTGGAGAGGTAGTCGAAGGCCTTGGAGAGGTCGTCGGAGGCCTTGGAGAGGTCGTCGGAGGCCTTGGAGAGGTCGTCGGAGGCCTTGGAGAGGTCGTCGAAGGCCTTGGAGAGGTCGTCGAAGGCCTTAGAGAGGTCGTCAGAGGCCTTGGAGAGGTCGTAGAAGGCCTTGGAGAGGTTGTCAAAGGCCTTGGAGAGGTCGTAGAAGGCCTTGGAGAGGTCGTCAAAGGCCTTGGAGAGGTTGTCGAAGGCCTTGGAGAGGTCGTCGAAGGCCTTGGAGAGGTTGTTGAAGGCCTTGGAGAGCTCGTCGAAGGCCTTGGAGAGGTCGTTGAAGGCCTTGGAGAGGTCGTTGAAGGCCTTGGAGAGGTTGTTGAAGGCCTTGGAGAGGTCGTCGAAGGCCTTGGAGAGGTCGTAGAAGGCCTTGGAGAGGTCGTCGAAGGCCTTGGAGAGGTCTTGATGTTGTTCACAGCACTGGCGTTGCCGTGTCGTGAACATCATGTTGACTGTAGTCCTGTTCTTTCTGAAGCCGCGTTGTGACTCTGGCAGCAGTTCCTCTGTGATGTTGTCCACCAGCCTGTGTAGCATCACCTTGGTCAGGACCTTACCGTTAACAGTCAGAAGGGATATCGCCCCCCGGCTGTTATCGCAGATGGACTTGTCACCCTTGTTCTTATAGATGGTGACAATGTTTCCATCCAGCCACTGTTGGGGGACGATCTCACACACACATACACACAATCAGCTTTTTCAGTCCTCTCAACCACATCCCTCTTTTTTAAAGAGAGATTATTTCTGTCCATTCCTTTCTAAAACCACACCACAATCCTCCCCCCTTCCCTTCGCTTATTTACTTTTCTCTCCTCCTCCTCTTCATCACTCCTCCTTCTCCTCCTCAGAGTGCTATTTGAGTGTTTCTGACTAGGAACCTCAGGGAGGGAACCAGCTGTATCTGTCCCAAATCAAACTTCATATTTGTGTTCATGAAGGTTCAGCCACTGAACTGACTTATTACTGGAAGTCAGGGACAATGGGAGGTTAGAGGGTTAGGGCGGACACACATGCACAGATGGCTACACACACACGCACGCACACACACACGAAGAAGAGAAGAGAACAATGTGGCATGCGGTGAATGTCTTGAAAACATCTTGAAACATCTTGAAACATCTCAAAAACATCTTGAAACATCTTGAAACATCTTGAAACATTGTAAAAACATCTTGAAACGCCTCGAAAACATCTTGAAACTTCTTGAAACATCTTGAAACATTGTAAAAACATCTTGAAACGTCTCGAAAATATCTTGAAATCTCTGTTTTGTGTTCTGTATACATTCCATCCTCCACTGCCCCCCCCCGCTCTAATCTCAACTACAGCTCAACTTTCTCAAGGCAGACCACAATCCCTTCAGCTTCATTTAAAGCGACAGTAATCCTTTCTGCTGGTTCCGTATCTCATTATCGTAATGTCTTGGCGTGCCAGAACGTTGCGGGCGATCGAAAGAAACACCTCTGGGAGAGTCCTAATCAGAGAAGCATGTCGTTCTAGTATCTGGTGTCTCGGTATGTATGTGTCTGTGTGTGTGTGTGTGTGTGTGTGTGTGTGTGTGTGTGTGTGTGTGTGTGTGTGTGTGTGTGTGTGTGTGTGTGTGTGTAGGCCAGTTTACAGTTCCCATTCTCTCCACAGACAAAGTCAATTAAGAGATGAGCAGGAATGAGGCTGGTTAAGGAAATGGTTGGGGTTAGAAGGGTTAGGAGGTTGTTAAGACAGTCAGGGACACAGCAATGTAGAGATGGCTGGCAGCTGATGCTCGTGCTGCATGTTAGTGTCTGTCATGATGTGGCTGTAATGACCGCTGGTATTTTTACTGTGTCCTTCTCACACCCAGATAGCGACACACACACACACACACACAGTCATCATAGTCTATAATGACATGGATTGAATTATCACTGGCATTACATTTCTCACACACAGAGACAGAGACACACACTGACACACCACTGTCTCTGATGTTGTGTCTCTAGCCACTTCATGTGTGCTGATCCTTTCAAGAACATGGCTACCACACGGCACCACACGGCCACCACACGGCCACCACATGGCCATCACATGGTCACCACACGGCCACCACACGGCCAACACACGGCCATCACATGGTCACCACATGGCTACCACATGGCCACCACATGGCAACCACATGGCAACCACATGGCAACCACATGGCAACATTCTGCATTGCTAAAGACAATGCAGAATGTCCACTTGGGCTTTCCATTCAGTCACCCAGGTCGTCTTCTAATTTCTCATCTGATTCCCATCTCACAGACAGAGGAAAGACAGACAGACTGACAGACAGATAGAGACAGACAGAGAGACAGACAGAAAGATATACAGAGGACAGACAGATAGAGACAGACAGAGAGACAGACAGAAAGATATACAGAGGACAGACAGATAGAGACAGACAGAGAGACAGACAGAAAGATATGCAGAGGACAGACAGACAGACAGACAGACAGACAGACAGACAGACAGACAGACAGACAGACAGACAGACAGACAGACAGACAGACAGACAGACAGACAGACAGACAGACAGGCAGAGAGAGACAGACAGAAACAGACAGACATATATGCAGAGAGACAGACAGACAGGCAGAGAGACAGACAGATAAGCAGACAGAAAGACATGCAGACAGAGACAGGCAGATAGAAAGACAGACACAGACAGACAGACAGACAGACACAGACAGACAGACAGACAGACAGACAGGCAGACAGACAGAGAGACAGACAGAGAGACAGACAGATATGCAGAGCGACAGGTAGACAGACAGACGGGCAGAGAGACAGACAGATATGCAGAGAGACAGGCAGAGAGACAGACTGACTGGCAGACAGACAGGCAGAGAGACAGACATATATGCAGACAGACAGACAGACTGACAGACAGACAGGCCTAACATCTGGTACCTAGAAGACTCAACATCAAGAGCGAACAACATAAAAGACAACAACTAAAAAGCCTTACTCATGTCCTCATATGAAGCCAAGAAGAGAAAGAGAGGGATGGAGAGAGAGAGAGAAAAAAAGAGAAGGAAAGAGAGCGACAGAGAGAGAGATGAAGAGAGAGAGGTGGCCTGTGCAGCTGTCCTTGTATATTGATATCATGTGGAGCGACCAGATTTCTCTCCGGGTGAGAGGAGTGTATGTCACGCCCAGGCCCGGTCCCCTAGCGTGTGTGTCTATGTGTGTGTCTATGTGTGTGTGTGTGTGTGTATTTCCATCAGGTGGGTTCAGGTATTGCAGGAAACGGAAATTATTAGGAAACTCCTCAACCTGCCTGAGAGATGAGAGAGTACAGCCACCAAACAGCACACACTTATACACACACACACACACACACACACACACACACACACACACACACACACACACACACACACACACACACACACACACACACACACACACACACACACACACACATCAAACACAACAAGCCCACAAACAGGACCAATAAAAAACCCTTGGAAGTCTATTAGAGACAGGAGAGGCAGGGACGAACACATGGAAGAGATTCCCATTTCTCTCTCTTCCATCTCTCACAACCACTCTCTGTTTGGCTCTCTTGTTTTTTCCCCCCCTCCCTCAATCCCTGTATCAGCTCCAACTCCTCAATCTGCGTTCCTCATCTGTTCAGATCCTGCAAGATACACACACACACACACACACCCAGATCCAGTTACAACACTCAGACACCCGCAAAAAAAAGATCCCAAAACAGACCCAATGCCTTCCTTATTGTGTTCAAATGTCCTAGCCCCTCGCCCCTACCCTCCAAAACCCACGTTGCCTTAAATGAGTGCTTTGTAGAAGACTACAAACAAACCCCAAGAATAGATTGCTTACATTAGACAGAGGGAGACAGAGAGAGAGAGAGAGAGAGAGGGAGAGAGAGAGATGGATGGAGAGAAATAGAGACAGAGAGAAAGAGAGAGAGAGAGAAAGAGAGAGAGAAAGAGAGAGAGAGAGAGAGAGAGAAAGAAAGAAAGAGAGAGACAGCGATAAGAGAGGGAGACAGACAGAGAGAGAGAGAGAGAGAGAGAGAGAGAGAGAGAGAGATGGAGAGAAATAGAGACAGAGAGAAAAAGAGAGAGAGAGAGACAAAGAGAAAGAAAGAGAGAGCCTCCCCTCTCTCCCCCTATCCTCCCCTTTCTCCTACTCAGTGACAGACAGAGAGAGAAACATACCATACATTCTTTGTTGAAACCATGATACAATGCCGCTACATATGCCAAGGCAGAGTAGTTGGGAGATACATATGCCAAGGCAGAGTAGTTGGGAGATACATATGCCAAGGCAGAGTAGTTGGGAGATACATATGCCAAGGCAGAGTAGTTGGGAGATACATATGCCAAGGCAGAGTAGTTGGGAGATACATATGCCAAGGCAGAGTAGTTGGGAGATACATATGCCAAGGCAGAGTAGTTGGGAGATACATATGCCAAGGCAGAGTAGTTGGGAGATACATATGCCAAGGCAGAGTAGTTGGGAGATACATATGCCAAGGCAGAGTAGTTGGGAGATACATATGCCAAGGCAGAGTAGTTGGGAGATACATATGCCAAGGCAGAGTAGTTGGGAGATACATATGCCAAGGCAGAGTAGTTGGGAGATACATATGTCAAGGCAGAGTAGTTGGGAGATACATATGCCAAGGCAGAGTAGTTGGGAGATACATATGCCAAGGCAGAGTAGTTGGGAGATACATATGTCAAGGCAGAGTAGTTGGGAGATACATATGCCAAGGCAGAGTAGTTGGGAGATACATATGCCAAGGCAGAGTAGTTGGGAGATACATATGCCAAGGCAGAGTAGTTGGGAGATACATATGCCAAGGCAGAGTAGTTGGGAGATACATATGCCAAGGCAGAGTAGTTGGGAGATACATATGCCAAGGCAGAGTAGTTGGGAGATACATATGCCAAGGCAGAGTAGTTGGGAGATACATATGCCAAGGCAGAGTAGTTGGGAGATACATATGTCAAGGCAGAGTAGTTGGGAGATACATATGCCAAGGCAGAGTAGTTGGGAGATACATATGTCAAGGCAGAGTAGTTGGGAGATACATATGCCAAGGCAGAGTAGTTAGGAGATACATATGCCAAGGCAGAGTAGTTAGGAGTATATATAATCAGCTCAAGTCAAATCATTCTAGTTGGCGTGACTATGATTACTGCGGCACAGCCAAAGAGTCATTTAATCCCAATTTGGGTTTTTGCAGTAAACACAATGGGTTGTGTCACAAATGACATCCTATTCCCTACATAGTGCACTACTTTTGACCAGATGCCTATGGGCCCTGGTGAAGAGTACCCTAGTGCATTATATAGTGGATAGGGTGCCATATTACTTCTGCTTGGTTACGGGAGCTGTCAGGTTGGTGTTCCCAACACTTATCCTGCACACCACTGAGAGTTGAAGTAGATCACAGCTGTGGCCCTCTGGCCATTATGGTGCAGTAACTCATAACTGGCGTGCAGCAGCACACAGAGAGAGAGGCACAGAATGGATGCCAATGGCCTGCCTGAACTATGCTCATTGTCTACGGGATCACTTTGTTTCTACCTGCTTATTTCCTCTCTTCTCATCCACTCCCCTCCTCTCCTCTCATCCTCTCCTTTCCCCTTCTCTCATACTCTCCCATCCTCTCATCCTCTCCCCTCTCCACTCCCCATCCCCTCCTCCTCTCCTTTCCCTTCTCTCATACTCTCTCATCCTCTCCTCTCATCCTCTCCTCTCATCCTATCCTTTCCCCTTCTCTCACCCTCTCCCCTCCTCTCCTCCTCTCCTTTCCCCTTCTTTCATACTCTCCCATCCTCTCATCCTGTCCTCTTCACTCATCTCCTCTCCTGCCCTCTACCCTCTTATCTTCTTCTGTCCTCCTCTACACTGATGGGGGAAACAGAGCTGGAATATCAGACCTGATCCAGAGGGAAACAGAGATGGAATATCAGACCTGATCCATAGATGGAATATCAGACCTGATCCATAGATGGAATATCAGACCTGATCCATAGATGGAATATCAGACCTGATCCTGAGGGAAACAGAGCTGGAATATCAGACCTGATCCAGAGGGAAACAGAGCTGGAATATCAGACCTGATCCAGAGGGAAACAGAGATGGAATATCAGACCTGATCCAGAGGGAAACAGAGCTGGAATATCAGACCTGATCCAGAGGGAAACAGAGCTGGAATATCAGACCTGATCCAGAGGGAAACAGAGATGGAATATCAGACCTGATCCTGAGGGAAACAGAGCTGGAATATCAGACCTGATCCAGAGGGAAACAGAGATGGAATATCAGACCTGATCCAGAGCTGGAATATCAGACCTGATCCTGAGGAAACAGAACTGGAATATCAGACCTGATCCAGAGATGGAATATCAGACCTGATCCAGAACTGGAATATCAGACCTGATCCAGAGATGGAATATCAGACCTGATCCAGAGCTGGAATATCAGACCTGATCCTGAGGGAAACAGAGCTGGAATATCAGACCTGATCCTGAGGGAAACAGAGCTGGAATATCAGACCTGATCCAGAGCTGGAATATCAGACCTGATCCAGAGGGAAACAGAGATGGAATATCAGACCTGATCCTGGGGGAAACAGAACTGGAATATCAGACCTGATCCAGAGATGGAATATCAGACCTGATCCAGAGCTGGAATATCAGACCTGATCCAGAGCTGGAATATCAGACCTGATCCAGAGGGAAACAGAGATGGAATATCAGACCTGATCCTGGGGGAAACAGAACTGGAATATCAGACCTGATCCTGGGGGAAACAGAGCTGGAATATCAGACCTGATCCAGAGATGGAATATCAGACCTGATCCAGAGATGGAATATCAGACCTGATCCAGAGCTGGAATATCAGAACTGATCCTGAGGGAAACAGAGCTGGAATATCAGACCTGATCCAGAGGGAAACAGAGCTGGAATATCAGACCTGATCCAGAGATGGAATATCAGACCTGATCCAGAGCTGGAATATCAGACCTGATCCAGAGGGAAACAGAGCTGGAATATCAGACCTGATCCAGAGGGAAACAGAGATGGAATATCAGACCTGATCCAGAGATGGAATATCAGACCTGATCCAGAGATGGAATATCAGACCTGATCCTGAGGGAAACAGAGGTGGAATATCAGACCTGATCCTGGGGGAAACAGAGCTGGAATATCAGACCTGATCCAGAGATGGAATATCAGACCTGATCCAGAGATGGAATATCAGACCTGATCCAGAGCTGGAATATCAGAACTGATCCTGAGGGAAACAGAGCTGGAATATCAGACCTGATCCAGAGGGAAACAGAGCTGGAATATCAGACCTGATCCAGAGATGGAATATCAGACCTGATCCAGAGCTGGAATATCAGACCTGATCCAGAGGGAAACAGAGCTGGAATATCAGACCTGATCCTGAGGGAAACAGAGCTGGAATATCAGACCTGATCCAGAGATGGAATATCAGAACTGATCCTGAGGGAAACAGAGCTGGAATATCAGACCTGATCCAGAGGGAAACAGAGATGGAATATCAGACCTGATCCAGAGATGGAATATCAGAACTGATCCTGAGGGAAACAGAGCTGGAATATCAGACCTGATCCTGAGGGAAACAGAGGTGGAATATCAGACCTGATCCTGAGGGAAACAGAGCTGGAATATCAGACCTGATCCAGAGATGGAATATCAGACCTGATCCAGAGATGGAATATCAGACCTGATCCAGAGATGGAATATCAGACCTGATCCAGAGGAAACAGAGATGGAATATCAGACCTGATCCAGAGATGGAATATCAGACCTGATCCAGAGGGAAACAGAGCTGGAATATCAGACCTGATCCAGAGGGAAACAGAGATGGAATATCAGACCTGATCCAGAGATGGAATATCAGACCTGATCCAGAGATGGAATATCAGACCTGATCCAGAGATGGAATATCAGACCTGATCCAGAGGAAACAGAGATGGAATATCAGACCTGATCCAGAGATGGAATATCAGACCTGATCCAGAGGGAAACAGAGCTGTTAGAGCTTTCACGGTGACTAACACCATTCCGTCCAAACTTGTGCAACCGTGACATTCAAACGAGGCGACAGTGTTGACATCCAAATCTGGGGTGTGAACTATGTTTCTATTCAAGCGTCGATTGACATGGTAATTGCCCAATAGTATTGGAGAAAAGTTTAAAAAACTGACCCCCCGACGCTGTATGTTAAATTGTGAAGTGTCATGACGTAACGTGCAGCACCCATAACGCAACTAATTCTGTCTTACAGCCTCTCTCCACCACGTGTAGAGCTTCTCTCACCATTTAAAAACAAGACAGGGACAGGGTCAGGGGACAGGGTAAGGGTAAGGGACAGGGACAGGGTAAGGGACAGGGTAAGGGA
>NW_027008894.1:47500-66267 GCF_036934945.1 Oncorhynchus masou masou
CATCCTGTTAGGAGTATATTGATACAAGTAGGACATGTCACATCCTGTTAGGAGTATACTGATACCAGTAGGACACGTCACATCCTGTTAGGAGTATACTGATACCAGTAGGACATGTCACATCCTGTTAGGAGTATACTGATACCAGTAGGACATGTCACATCCTGTTAGGAGTATACTGATACCAGTAGGACATGTCACATCCTGTTAGGAGTATACTGATACCAGTAGGACATGTCACATCCTGTTAGGAGTATACTGATACCAGTAGGACACGTCACATCCTGTTAGGAGTATACTGATACCAGTAGGACATGTCACATCCTGTTAGGAGTATACTGATACCAGTAGGACATGTCACATCCTGTTAGGAGTATACTGATACCAGTAGGACACGTCACATCCTGTTAGGAGTATACTGATACCAGTAGGACACGTCACATCCTGTTAGGAGTATACTGATACCAGTAGGACATGTCACATCCTGTTAGGAGTATACTGATACCAGTAGGACATGTCACATCCTGTTAGGAGTATACTGATACCAGTAGGACATGTCACATCCTGTTAGGAGTATACTGATACCAGTAGGACATGTCACATCCTGTTAGGAGTATACTGATACCAGTAGGACATGTCACATCCTGTTAGGAGTATACTGATACCAGTAGGACATGTCACATCCTGTTAGGAGTATACTGATACCAGTAGGACATGTCACATCCTGTTAGGAGTATACTGATACCAGTAGGACATGTCACATCCTGTTAGGAGTATACTGATACCAGTAGGACATGTCACATCCTGTTAGGAGTATACTGATACCAGTAGGACATGTCACATCCTGTTAGGAGTATACTGATACCAGTAGGACATGTCACATCCTGTTAGGAGTATACTGATACCAGTAGGACATGTCACATCCTGTTAGGAGTATACTGATACCAGTAGGACATGTCACATCCTGTTAGGAGAATACTGATACCAGTAGGACATGTCACATCCTGTTAGGAGAATACTGATACCAGTAGGACATGTCACATCCTGTTAGGAGTATACTGATACCAGTAGGACATGTCACATCCTGTTAGGAGTATACTGATACCAGTAGGACATGTCACATCCTGTTAGGAGTATACTGATACCAGTAGGACATGTCACATCCTGTTAGGAGAATACTGATACCAGTAGGACATGTCACATCCTGTTAGGAGTATACTGATACCAGTAGGACATGTCACATCCTGTTAGGAGTATACTGATACCAGAAGGACATGTCACATCCTGTTAGGAGTATACTGATACCAGTAGGACATGTCACATCCTGTTAGGAGTATACTGATACCAGTAGGACATGTCACATCCTGTTAGGAGTATACTGATACCAGTAGGACATGTCACATCCTGTTAGGAGTATACTGATACCAGTAGGACATGTCACATCCTGTTAGGAGTATACTGATACCAGTAGGACACGTCACATCCTGTTAGGAGTATACTGATACCAGTAGGACACGTCACATCCTGTTAGGAGTATACTGATACCAGTAGGACATGTCACATCCTGTTAGGAGTATACTGATACCAGTAGGACACGTCACATCCTGTTAGGAGTATACTGATACCAGTAGGACATGTCACATCCTGTTAGGAGTATACTGATACCAGTAGGACATGTCACATCCTGTTAGGAGTATACTGATACCAGTAGGACATGTCACATCCTGTTAGGAGAATACTGATACCAGTAGGACACGTCACATCCTGTTAGGAGTATACTGATACCAGTAGGACATGTCACATCCTGTTAGGAGTATACTGATACCAGTAGGACATGTCACATCCTGTTAGGAGTATACTGATACCAGTAGGACATGTCACATCCTGTTAGGAGTATACTGATACCAGTAGGACATGTCACATCCTGTTAGGAGTATACTGATACCAGTAGGACATGTCACATCCTGTTAGGAGTATACTGATACCAGTAGGACGTCACATCCTGTTAGGAGTATACTGATACCAGTAGGACATGTCACATCCTGTTAGGAGTATACTGATACCAGTAGGACATGTCACATCCTGTTAGGAGTATACTGATACCAGTAGGACATGTCACATCCTGTTAGGAGTATACTGATACCAGTAGGACATGTCACATCCTGTTAGGAGAATACTGATACCAGTAGGACATGTCACATCCTGTTAGGAGTATACTGATACAAGTAGGACACGTGACACCCTGGCAACTTTGAGAAAATTTATATCAGAGTCGTGCCTGCCAGAGTTGTGCCTGCTGTTCACATGCTTATCTGTTTTCTCATTGGCTAGAATGGTCCCATCTGATCTTGCCTCCTCTCGATTGAATTTCATTTTTGAAGACATTCATTTTAATTGTTAGAGTGGCCACTTGAGTATCTGCTCAATATAATGGACAATCTGTGGTGATGCTCTCCTCTCTCGCCCCCCCCCCCGCTCTCTCTTTCCTTCTCCCTCCCTCTCTCCTTCTCCCACCCTCCTTCTCCCTAGGGGTAGGGGAGACATGGGGGGAGAACTTACTTCACAGAAATTTATAGGAAAACATGCACACGTACACACACAAGTCATAGATAGATTAGCTAACAGTGGGATAGCTCTCTGTGCCTTCTTCAACTTTACCCTGGTACATTCTTGTTCTGTTATAGGTGGAAATAAATGCTCTCTCTCTCTCTCTCTCTCTCTCTCTCTCTCTCTCTCTCTGTCTCTTTCTATCCCTTTCCCTCCCCCTCCCCTGTCTCTCTCTCTCTCTCTCTTTCTATCCCTTTCCCTCCCCCTCCCCTGTCTCTCTCTCTCTCTCTCTCTCTCTCCCTGTCTCTTTCTATCCCTTTCCCTCCCCCTCCCCCTGTCTCTCTCTCTCTCTCTCTTTCTATCCCTTTCCCTCCCCCTCCTCTATATCTCTCGCTCTCTCTAGTTCTAGAGCTAACTCAGTCAGACATATTCTCTCTCCCTCTCATCCTTCCTCCTCCTCTTCCTCTCTCCACCATCTCTGTGTGGTCCTGAAGTATCTTGGTTGGTTGAGCCTGGTGCTGGTATTGTCAGGGTAGTGGTTACATTACTGGGAATATTACTATTGTGCAGTGTTAGGTCGAACCCTGCGGCCTGTCTGATGAGTGGCTGCGGAAAACTCTGGATGGGGCCTGCTCACCGCTATGCATGCTGGGAATCTATCGCCACCGACCGCACAGTAAAAGGTGTGGTCCCTAACCCAACGCTGTAAAACAGGTCTGTTCTGATCCAGCTCTGTTGCCATCATCTTCTCTTTCTCCTCTTTATTTTTCCACATTCACAGTCATCTGATCCTACTCTGTATTTCCCTCGCTCTCTCTCTCCCTCTCTCTCTCTACCTCCCTCTCTCTGTCCCTCCCTCCCTCCCTCTCTCCCTCCCTCCCTTCCTCCCACTCCCTCTCTCTCTCTCTCTCTCCCTCCCTCTCTCTCTCTCTCCCTCCCTCTCTCTCTCTCTGTCCCTCTCTCTGTCCCTCTCTCTGTCCCTCTCTCCCTCCCTCTGTCCCTCTCTCCCTCCCTCTGTCCCTCTCTCCCTCCCTCTGTCCCTCTCTCCCTCCCTCTGTCCCTCTCTCCCTCCCTCTGTCCCTCTCTCCCTCCCCCCCTCTCTCTCTCCATCCCTCTCTCTCTCTCCATCCCTCTCTCTGTTCTCAAAGCGCTGATTTCTTCAATCTGTCGATATTCAATCTGTCAGGGTGGTTGGGTGGAGAGGAGGAGGGTGGAGGGATGGAGGGGGGTATATGATTCACTCCACACGTGTAAATATGGCATGTCTGTCTCTCTGTGCTCGGCTGCCAAAGGAAAAACGTCTCTGAAGTTTAAAAGAATCCAGGACATAAAGAAGAAAAATGCTCTTTTTCTTTTTTTATCCCAACTGAGGGTTGAATGAAAATGATAAAGAGAGAGAGAAGAGGAGGAGGAAAGAGAGGAGACAGCAAGGCAGGTGGAGCCCAAGGTCAAGGAACCAAATACCCTTTTAGAGGAAGATGAAAGAAACAAATACCAGAGTTCTGTAAGAGAACCCTGAGAGTATTCTATATTCTAGAACTCTGGGCCTGTTCTGTTAGATAACCCTGAGAGTATTTTATATTCTAGAACTCTGGGCCTGTTCTGTTAGATAACCCTGAGAGTATTCTATATTCTAGAACTCTGGGCCTGTTCTGTTAGATAACCCTGAGAGTATTCTATATTCTAGAACTCTGGGCCTGTTCTGTTAGATAACCCTGAGAGTATTTTATATTCTAGAACTCTGGGCCTGTTCTGTTAGATAACCCTGAGAGTATTCTATATTCTAGAACTCTGGGCCTGTTCTGTTAGATAACCCTGATAGTATTCTATATTCTAGAACTCTGTTCTGTTAGATAACCCTGAGAGTATTTTATATTCTAGAACTCTGGGCCTGTTCTGTTAGATAACCCTGAGAGTATTCTATATTCTAGAACTCTGGGCCTGTTCTGTTAGATAACCCTGAGAGTATTTTATATTCTAGAACTCTGGGCCTGTTCTGTTAGATAACCCTGAGAGTATTCTATATTCTAGAACTCTGGGCCTGTTCTGTTAGATAACCCTGATAGTATTCTATATTCTAGAACTCTGTTCTGTTAGATAACCCTGAGAGTATTTTATATTCTAGAACTCTGGGCCTGTTCTGTTAGATAACCCTGAGAGTATTCTATATTCTAGAACTCTGGGCCTGTTCTGTTAGATAACCCTGAGAGTATTTTATATTCTAGAACTCTGGGCCTGTTCTGTTAGATAACCCTGATAGTATTCTATATTCTAGAACTCTGTTCTGTTAGATAACCCTGAGAGTATTCCATATTCTAGAACTCTGTTCTGTTAGATAACCCTGAGAGTATTCTATATTCTAGAACTCTGTTCTGTTAGATAACCCTGAGAGTATTCCATATTCTAGAACTCTGGGCCTGTTCTGTTAGATAACCCTGATAGTATTCTATATTCTAGAACTCTGTTCTGTTAGATAACCCTGAGAGTATTCCATATTCTAGAACTCTGTTCTGTTAGATAACCCTGAGAGTATTCTATATTCTAGAACTCTGTTCTGTTAGATAACCCTGAGAGTATTCCATATTCTAGAACTCTGGGCCTGTTCTGTTAGATAACCCTGAGAGTATTCTATATTCTAGAACTCTGGGCCTGTTCTGTTAGATAACCCTGAGAGTATTCTATATTCTAGAACTCTGGGCCTGCTCTGTTAGATAACCATGAGAGTATTCTATATTCTAGAACTCTGGGCCTGCTCTGTTAGAAAACCCTGAGAGTATTCTATATTCTAGAACTCTGGGCCTGTTCTGTTAGATAACCCTGAGAGTATTCTATATTCTAGAACCCTGGGCCTGCTCTGTTAGATAACCCTGAGAGTATTCTATATTCTAGAACTCTGGGCCTGTTCTGTTAGATAACCCTGAGAGTATTCTATATTCTAGAACTCTGGGCCTGTTCTGTTAGATAACCCTGAGAGTATTCTATATTCTAGAACTCTGGGCCTGTTCTGTAAGATAACCCTGAGAGTATTCTATATTCTAGAACTCTGGGCCTGCTCTGTTAGATAACCCTGAGAGTATTCTATATTCCAGAACTCTGTTCTGTTAGATAACCCTGAGAGTATTCTATATTCTAGAACTCTGTTCTGTTCAGGTCAACGCCCAGTCTAGCTGTATCCATGGCAGCCAAATGAGAGGTTATTCCTTCCATTCTAATGTCTAATTGGTGGATTAATAGTCTCTGAACTCTGGTTGGTCAGTCGAAGCCTCCAGCCTGGCGCCTGCCTCGAGGACCCCTCAGCCCCAGGTCTGGGTCTGGCTGTAGGGCTGAGGGACCGGAGACTGGAGACAGGCATTCTCCTGGCCACCTAAAGCCAGCTCCAAAGTAAACAGCAGCTGCCCTGAATGTGGCTTTACTGTACTGCTTATGAGTGTGAGAAAGGCAAAAACATCCCTCGTAATTCCCATTCCCTGTTCACCTATGCAATTAGGGTGAAACGTGAGAGGCTCGTTTTAGGCGCTGGCAGAGATAGGAGAAGAGGCAGAGGAGGGAGAAGTGGCAGTGGAGGGGGAAGAGGCAGAGGAGGGAGAAGTGGCAGAGGAGGGAGAAGAGGCAGAGGAGGGGGAAGTGGCAGAGGAGGGAGAAGTGGCAGAGGAGGGAGAAGTGGCAGAGGAGGGGGAAGAGGCAGAGGAGGGGGAAGTGGCAGAGGAGGGGGAAGAGGCAGAGGAGGGGGAAGAGGCAGAGGAGGGGGAAGAGGCAGAAGAGCGGGAAGAGGCAGAGGAGGGAGAAGTGGCAGAGGAGGGGGAAGAGGCAGAGGAGGGGGAAGAGGCAGAAGAGCGGGAAGAGGCAGAGGAGGGGGAAGTGGCAGAGGAGGGAGAAGTGGCAGAGGAGGGAGAAGAGGCAGAGGAGGGGGAAGAGGCAGAAGAGCGGGAAGAGGCAGAGGAGGGGGAAGAGGCAGAGGAGGGAGAAGTGGCAGAGGAGGGAGAAGTGGCAGAGGAGGGAGAAGAGGCAGAGGAGGGGGAAGAGGCAGAAGAGCGGGAAGAGGCAGAGGAGGGGGAAGAGGCAGAGGAGGGAGAAGTGGCAGAGGAGGGAGAAGTGGCAGAGGAGGGAGAAGAGGCAGAAGTGGCAGAGGAGGGAGAAGTGGCAGAGGAGGGGGAAGAGGAGAGACAGAATGAAGGACGAAGCAGAGGAGTATTGCTCTCTCGCCAACTAATGGTGTCCTGGTCTAACCGATCAAACCCCGCAGCAAACCAGGAACATTCCCAGAACATTAGCTAAGATTCCATTAGGTTCTAGTTCGGGTTTTATCTAACATTAGGATGATATCATCCCAAAGACATTGAGAGTGTTTTTAACAACAACAATGTACCAGTGATGTTTTCCCAGCAAACCAAAATTGGTTCTTTTTTGGTTACCAGAACATTCGTTAGGTCGCCGCAAATGTTCGCATGTATTTCACATGACTGGGAATAGAGATGTGCATCTGATGGACACATTCTGACACTGATATGGTCATTTTCACGTTTTCATTCTGTCATACAATGCTTGGGAATGACGGAAGGCATTGATGATAATTCTATAACAATATGGAAGGGGAAAGCGGCTGTGCGTTTGGACAATTCATAAACACTGCAGTAAATAAACACAAATAAGAATGTGTCAGCCTTGTCCAGAACCGGACTCTACACAGACCGGTGTGCCACAGCCAATCAGAGCTACAGTAGGCCTATATGCAAATAAGTCCATTTTCCACATGGGACTGACATCATTCACTTTGAACTGGACTGTGTGTCTACAGTCATTAGCAACAGTGTGACTTTAGATCATGAGAAAGGATTCTTCAAAAGCCCACAAAATACACCTGAATGGATTTCTGCAAATATGTAAATACCACAGGAGTCCTCTTCCAACCATGAACAGGTAGGCTCTCCCTCAGTTCCCTATGCACAACAACAAGATCAACAACTAATGTTATCCAGAGGGAGAAGAGCTCAAATCTAACCAGGGAACATTAGATAAACCCTCTCAAACTTTTCCAGCTTGTAATTGGCCGTCAAAATTGCACTGATAAATGATGGTGAAATTTTTGTTAACTTTGAACCTTCAATGAAATAGGCAAGTCAGTTAAGAACAAATTCTTATTTTCAATGACGGCCTACACCGGCCTAACCTGGATGACGCTCGGCCGGCTGTGACACAGCCTGGATTCAAACCAGGGTGTCTGTAGTGACGCCTCTAACACGGAGATGCAGTGCCTCAGACCGCTGCGCCACTCGGGAGCCCAAGTGCTTGCCTGCCAATGCATGCTTCTCTCAACCCACGTTTTGACAACTGAATGGGAACTTGCCCCCCCCCCCCCCCCAAAAAAAACTCATCCACCCGTCCAATGACATGACCTCCTCCCAGCAGCTAGTTAGTTAGCTAGCTGACGTTAGGCTCCATGTTTTTAGCTTGCTAAATAAACAGCGACATAAACAGATACGCCTATTAGCCACGTGATGACTGACTTGTTGTCATTGCCCCTCGCTAGTTTGATTGTTGTGACATTCCCAGCCATAGTTACATGCATCTGTTTTTGTCGAAGGTATTGAGTCATTTCAACTGAAACATTGTCCCGAATGGCTGAAAGCGGCAACCAACCAACGTACCAGCTGTAATTTACAACCTGATTGTCATATTTGTTGGACTATGAAGAGATGTCTTGGTAAATTATATGAATCGTGCATTGAACTGCATCCATCTATTCTGCCAACGAAGCCATACAATGTCACAGAATGTTTTGGTCAAATAGAACCTATTTTTAAAAACTCTTATAAAGTTGGTTTTGTAGCATAAAGTGGGAATTTGACATTTTTGACTGATATAACATTTTCGAGTGCGTCATTTCAGAACAGTGAGTTAGGAAGGACGCCTGTATCTTTGTAGAGACTCTGGGAGTATTGATACTGAGTTAGGAAGGACGCCTGTATCTTTGTAGAGACTCTGGGAGTATTGATACTGAGTCAGGAAGGACGCCTGTATCTTTGTAGAGACTCTGGGAGTATTGATACTGAGTCAGGAAGGACGCCTGTATCTTTGTAGAGACTCTGGGAGTATTGATACTGAGTCAGGAAGGACGCCTGTATCTTTGTAGAGACTCTGGGAGTATTGATACTGAGTCAGGAAGGACGCCTGTATCTTTGTAGAGACTCTGGGAGTATTGATACTGAGTTAGGAAGGACGCCTGTATCTTTGTAGAGACTCTGGGAGTATTGATACACCATCCAAAGAGTCATTAATAACTCAACCATGATATTTTTTTATTTATCCATCTACCAATAGCTGCCCTTCTTTGCGAAGCATTGGAAAGCCTCCCTTGTCTTTGAACTTGAATCTGTGTTTGAAATTCACTACTCGACTGACAAATAATTGTTTGTGTAGTCATTAAAAAATCATGTCAAACACTATTATTGCACACAGAGTCCATGCAACTTATTATGTGACTTGTTAAGAACATTTTGACTTCTGAACTTATTTAGGCTTGTCATAACAAACGGGTTGAAAACTTATTGACTCAAGAAATTTCAGTTTATCATTTTTAATTAATTTGTTAAATTTTCTAAAAATATCATTCCACTTCGACAATATGGGGTATTGTGTGGAGTACAGTGGCACAAATTCTCAATTTAATCTAATTTAAATTCAGGCTGTAACGAAACAAAATATGGAAAAATTTCAAGGGGTGTGAATACTTTCTGAAGGCACTGTATCTATTGCCATGTCCCCACAATGTTACCACACCCTAAATAAACATCCTGGAAACCTTTTAAACAACAGACAAAATGTGTTCTGGGATAATTCTTGTATCATCAGGTGAATGTTTTTTGTACCATAAAAGAAACATGTTAGAATAATCTGCACAACTGGACAGTTTTTGTGTTTTGGGAACATATATTTTGCAATGTCCCTACAATGCTCTCACCAGAATGTTCCTACAAACAAATGAAACATTCTGGGAACCTTTGAAGAACAGGTTAAATGTGTTCTCAGAACTGTTCCTACAACCTAATGAAACATTCTGGGAACCTTTAAAGAACAGGTTAAATGTGTTCTGGGGACCTTTAAAGAACAGGTTAAATGTGTTCTGGGAACCTTTAAAGAACAGGTTAAATGTGTTCTGGGAACCTTTAAAGAACAGGTCAAATGTGTTCTGGGAACCTTTAAAGAACAGGTTAAATGTGTTCTGGGAACCTTTATAGAACAGGTTAAATGTGTTCTGGGAACCTTTAAAGAACAGGTTAAATGTGTTCTCAGAACATTCTTGCAACATCAGGCAAATGTTTTATGCAAACATTCTAGAATCATCACCATGACTGGACAGTTTTTGTTTTATGAGAAAATTTGCCGCAACCTCACAAATGTTCTGGGAAATTTTACAGAACCAATTTTGGTTTGCTGGGCCTCCTCTTTCCCTCTCCAACATCAAACCCATTCGGAGAGACTGAGCTAACGATGGAACAACGGGTGTCATCTTTCCAAATCTGTTCTGCCTCCATCACACACAGGACATAAAGACATGCCTGAGGGTCGGGGCCAAACCCCTGGACTATATCAGAGGGGAGACTGGACCCAGAACCATGAGGCCATGAAGCCTCCATCAGACCCAGTGATCGGTCTGAGTTTGGCCAGGGACAGAGGCACAATGCTGGGTTCGGTTTGGCAGGAGGAGTGGGGCCCACTGGTGGAGGGAAGGTGGGCTGGAGGGGTGAAGAAATGGAGCGATGTAAGGGGCCAGAGCAGGGGCATGTATAGTGTGTCCTCAGGTTGGGAGACGGGAGAGAAATGGAGAGACAGGGGAGAGATGGAGAGAGACAGGGGAGAGACAGGGGAGAGACAGGAGAGAGACAGGAGAGAGACAGGTGAGAGACAGGAGAGAGACAGGAGAGAGACAGGAGAGAGACAGGAGAGAGACAGGTGAGAGACAGGGGAGCAATGGAGAGGCAGGGGAAGGCAGGGGAGAGACAGGAGAGAGACGGGAGAGACAGGGGAGAGACAGGGAGAGACAGGGGAGAGACAGGGGAGAGACAGGGGAGAGACAGGGGAGAGACAGGGGAGAGACAGAAGAGAGACAGGGGAGAGACAGGGGAGAGACAGGGGAGAGACAGGGGGAGACAGGGGAGAGATGGAGAGAGACAGGGGAGACAGGGGAGACAGGGGAGAGACAGGGGAGACAGGGGAGATACAGGAGAGATACAGGAGAGAGACAGGGGAGAGACAGGGGAGAGACAGGAGAGAGACAGGAGAGAGACAGGAGAGAGACAGGAGAGAAATGGAGAGACAGGGCGAGGACAGGGGAGAGACAGGGGAGAGACAGGGGAGAGACAGGGGAGAAATGGAGAGACAGGGCGAGGCAGGGGGAAGGCAGGGGAGAGACAGGGGAGAGACAGGGGAGAGACAGGGGAGAGACAGGGGAGAGACCGGGGAGAGACCGGGGAGAGACAGGAGAGAAATGGAGAGACTTGGCGAGGCAGGGGAGAGACAGGAGAGAGACAGGGGAGAGACAGGGGAGAGACAGGGGAGAGACAGGAGAGAGACAGGGGAGAGACAGGAGAGAGACAGGGGAGAGACAGGAGAGAGACAGGAGAGAGACAGGAGAGAGACAGGGGAGAGACAGGTGAGAGACAGGGGAGAGACAGGTGAGAGACAGGAGAGAGACAGGAGAGAGACAGGAGAGAGACAGGAGAGAGACAGGGGAGAGACAGGAGAGAGACAGGGGAGAGACAGGGGAGAGGCTAGGTGGAGACAGGAGGAAACGGGGAGGCGGGGGAGAGACAGGGAGTGACAGGGGGAGGCTGGGAGGAGACAGGGAGAGACAGAGGAGGCTGGGGGAGACAGGGGGAGGTGGGGAGAGAGAGGGAGACTGGGGGAGAGACAGAGGGGAGGCTGGGAGAGACAGGAGAGAGACAGGGGAGAGACAGGAGAGAGACAGGGGAGAGACAGGAGAGAGACAGGAGAGAGACAGGGGAGAGACAGGTGAGAGACAGGAGAGAGACAGGAGAGAGACAGGAGAGAGACAGGGAGAGACAGGTGAGAGACAGGGGAGAGACAGGAGAGAGACAGGAGAGAGACAGGAGAGAGACAGGAGAGAGACAGGAGAGAGACAGGGGAGAGACAGGTGAGAGACAGGGGAGAGACAGGTGAGAGACAGGAGAGAGACAGGAGAGAGACAGGAGAGAGACAGGAGAGAGACAGGGGAGAGACAGGAGAGAGACAGGAGAGAGACAGGGGAGAGACAGGAGAGAGACAGGGGAGAGACAGGAGAGAGACAGGGGAGAGACAGGAGAGAGACAGGGGAGAGACAGGAGAGAGACAGGGGAGAGACAGGAGAGAGACAGGAGAGAGACAGGAGAGAGACAGGTGAGAGACAGGTGAGAGACAGGTGAGAGACAGGAGAGAGACAGGAGAGAGACAGGAGAGAGACAGGAGAGAAACAGGGGAGAGACAGGAGAGAGACAGGGGGAGAGACAGGGGAGAGGCTAGGTGGAGACAGGAGGAAACGGGGAGGTGGGGGAGAGACAGGGAGTGACAGGTGGAGGCTGGGAGGAGACAGGGGAGAGACAGAGGGAGGCTGGGGGAGACAGGGGGAGGTGGGGGAGAGAGAGGGAGACTGGGGGAGAGACAGAGGGAGGCTGGGAGAGACAGGAGAGAGACAGGGGAGAGACAGGAGAGAGACAGGGGAGAGACAGGAGAGAGACAGGGGAGAGACAGGAGAGAGACAGGAGAGAGACAGGAGAGAGACAGGGGAGAGACAGGTGAGAGACAGGGGAGAGACAGGAGAGAGACAGGAGAGAGACAGGGGAGAGACAGGTGAGAGACAGGGGAGAGACAGGAGAGAGACAGGAGAGAGACAGGAGAGAGACAGGGGAGAGACAGGAGAGAGACAGGAGAGAGACAGGAGAGAGACAGGGGAGAGACAGGTGAGAGACAGGGGAGAGACAGGTGAGAGACAGGAGAGAGACAGGAGAGAGACAGGAGAGAGACAGGAGAGAGACAGGGGAGAGACAGGGGAGAGACAGGAGAGAGACAGGAGAGAGACAGGGGAGAGACAGGAGAGAGACAGGGGAGAGACAGGAGAGAGACAGGGGAGAGACAGGAGAGAGACAGGAGAGAGACAGGAGAGAGACAGGGGAGAGACAGGTGAGAGACAGGGGAGAGACAGGTGAGAGACAGGAGAGAGACAGGAGAGAGACAGGAGAGAGACAGGAGAGAGACAGGAGAGAAACAGGGGAGAGACAGGAGAGAGACAGGAGAGAGACAGGAGAGAGACAGGAGAGAGACAGGGGAGAGGCTAGGTGGAGACAGGAGGAAACGGGGAGGCGGGGGAGAGACAGGGAGTGACAGGTGGAGGCTGGGAGGAGACAGGGGAGAGACAGAGGGAGGCTGGGGGAGACAGGGGGAGGTGGGGGAGAGACAGAGGGAGGCTGGGAGAGACAGGACAGAGACAGGGGAGAGACAGGGGAGAGACAGGAGAGAGACAGGGGAGAGACAGGGGAGAGACAGGAGAGAGACAGGAGAGAGACAGGGGAGAGACAGGTGAGAGACAGGGGAGAGACAGGTGAGAGACAGGAGAGAGACAGGAGAGAGACAGGAGAGAGACAGGAGAGAGACAGGGGAGAGACAGGAGAGAGACAGGGGAGAGACAGGGGAGAGGCTAGGTGGAGACAGGAGGAAACGGGGAGGCGGGGGAGAGACAGGGAGTGACAGGTGGAGGCTGGGAGGAGACAGGGGAGAGACAGAGGGAGGCTGGGGGAGACAGGGGGAGGTGGGGGAAGAGAGGAGGAGACAGGGGGAGAGACAGGGGAGAGACACGGGAGAGACAGGAGAGAGACAGGAGAGAGACGGGGAGGGAGCAGGGGAGAGACGGAGAGAGACAGGGGAGAGACAGGGGAGAGACAGGGGAGAGACAGGTGAGAAATGGAGAGACAGGGCGAGGCAGGGGGAAGGCAGGGGAGGGACAGGAGAGACAGGGGAGAGACAGGGGAGACACAGGGGAGACACAGGGGAGAGACAGGATAGACAGGGGAGAGACAGGAGAGAGACAGGAGAGAGACAGGGGAGAGACAGGGAGAGACAGGAGAGAGACAGGAGAGAGACAGGGGAGAGACAGGGGAGAGACAGGAGAGAGACAGGGGAGAGACAGGGGAGAGACAGGAGAGAGACAGGAGAGAGACAGGGGAGAGACAGGGGAGAGACAGGGAGAGACAGGAGAGAGACAGGAGAGAGACAGGGGAGAGACAGGGGAGAAACAGGGGAGAGACAGGGGAGAGACAGAGGAGAGGCTAGGTGGAGACAGGAGGAAACGGGGAGGCGGGGGAGAGACAGGGAGTGACAGGTGGAGGCTGGGAGGAGACAGGGGGAGGCAGGGGAGAGACAGAGGGAGGCTGGGGGAGACAGGGGGAGGCGGGGGAGAGAGAGGGAGACAGGGGGAGAGAGAGGGAGGCTGGGAGAGACAGGGGGAGACATGAGGGAGAGTAGGAGACAGGGGGAGGCTGGGGGGGAGACAGGAGGAAACGGGGGGAGAGTAGGAGACAGGGGGAGACAGGAGGGAGAGGAGGAGACAGGGGGGAGAGTCTGCCGTATCGCAGAATTACCAGCAGGGACTGTCAGTTCACTCTAACCACAGCATGTGAACCAACGCTGAGCAAGCACACACACACACACACACACACACACACACACACACACACACACAGTGCTGAACGTCATTGACCAGGATGGAAAGGCATATCCGACATCCAACCCAATGAGCAATAACAACAGAAAGGAAACCCAGAACAGAGGACGGATAGAGGCTTGAGGAGACATGAGAGAAAGACAGACTGAGAACACAGTGAAACCACAGCAACGTGGGGGCTGATCGTTGTGGCGTTGTTGTCCCAATGACGACTCATGAACAATAACAGCCTGTGTTCCAGGTGCGTCCCTAATGGCACCCTATAGTGCCTAGGGGGACTGGTACAAACTAGTGCACTATAAAGGAGTTTATTTCTGCGCCAACAAATTGCACCCTAACTATCCCCTGGTGGAGCTTTGTACTGTAACACAACCTGATGGACTGAAGGGTACAACACACACACACACACACACACACACACACACACACACACACACACACACACACACACACACACACACACACACACACACACACACACACACACACACACACACACACACACACACACTACCTAGCTAAGACCAGGGATTATCACTGTATTAAGTTTCTCTCAGACCACCTTTTACTAATGAGAGGGTGGGCCCAGTTTCCACCCGGTGCCCCTCAACCCACCATGGTCAGACCGGGTCAAACCAAAGTGTCTGTGATGTTCAAGGAGGGTGTGTGTGTGTGTTTATTTAGCTGTACAGTTCTGGGTTCTGGTTTCGCTGGTTTCTAGTGGGCTCTAGAAGGTTCTGGTTTCGCTGGTTTCTAGTGGGCTCTAGAAGGTTCTAGTTTCGCTGGTTTCTAGTGGGCTCTAGAAGGTTCTAGTTTCGCTGGTTTCTAGTGGGCTCTAGAAGGTTCTAGTTTCACTGGATTCTAGTGGGCCCTATAAGGTTCTGGTTTCGCTGGTTTCTAGTGGGCTCTAGAAGGTTCTGGTTTCTAGTGGGCTCTATAAGGTTCTGGTTTCACTGGTTTCTAATGGGCTCTAGAAGGTTCTGGTTTTGCTGGTTTCTAGTGGGCTCTATAAGGTTCTGGTTTCGCTGGTTTCTAGTGGGCTCTATAAGGTTCTGGTTTCGCTGGTTTCTAGTGGGCTCTAGAAGGTTCTGGTTTCGCTGGTTTCTAGTGGGCTCTAGAAGGTTCTGGTTTCTAGTGGGCTCTATAAGGTTCTGGTTTCACTGGTTTCTAATGGGCTCTAGAAGGTTCTGGTTTCGCTGGTTTCTAGTGGGCTCTATAAGGTTCTGGTTTCGCTGGTTTCTAGTGGGCTCTATAAGGTTCTGGTTTCGCTGGTTTCTAGTGGGCTCTATAAGGTTCTGGTTTCGCTGGTTTCTAGTGGGCTCTAGAAGGTTCTGGTTTCGCTGGTTTCTAGTGGGCTCTAGAAGGTTCTGGTTCATAGGTTCATGTCACTACATATTTTTATATCTTGTAAATTCCTTCCCCTCTATAACAACCTGACCGGCTACGGACAGTTGAATTTCTCCTACGAACGCAGCCCACTCTATCCCTCCACCCTTCCGTCTAAACCTCCCTTCATCCCTTTATCCAACCGCCCAAAAACCACAATGTGAGAACGGAAAGGAGGTCATGGGAGTGGTGGAGGGAGTAGGAGAGGGGGAGGTGAGGGAGTAGGAGAGGGGGAGGTGAGGGGGAGGTGAGGGGGAGGTGAGGGAGTAGGAGAGGGGGAGGTGAGGGAGTAGGAGAGGGGGAGGTGAGGGGGGGTAGGAGAGGGGGAGGTGAGGGAGTAGGAGAGGGGGAGGTGAGGGAGTAGGAGAGGGGGAGGTGAGGGAGTAGGAGAGGGGGAGGTGAGGGAGTAGGAGAGGGGGAGGTGAGGGAGTAGGAGAGGGGAGGTGAGGGAGTAGGAGAGGGGAGGAGAGGGGGGAGGTGAGGGAGTAGGAGAGGGGGAGGTGGAGGGAGGAGGAGAGGGGGAGATGACGGAGTAGGAGTGGTGGAGGGAGTAGGAGAGGGGGAGGTGAGGGGGTAGGAGAGGGGAGGTGAGGGGGTAGGAGAGGGGGAGGTGAGGGAGTAGGAGAGGGGGAGGTGAGGGGGTAGGAGAGGGGGAGGTGAGGGGGTAGGAGAGGGGGAGGTGAGGGGGTAGGAGAGGGAGTAGGAGAGGGGGAGGTGAGGGAGTAGGAGAGGGGGAGGTGAGGGAGTAGGGAGGGGGAGGTGAGGGGGTAGGAGAGGGGGAGGTGAGGGAGTAGGAGAGGGGGAGGTGAGGGGAGTAGGAGAGGGGGAGGTGAGGGGGTAGGAGAGGGGGAGGTGGGGAGTAGGGAGAGGGGGAGGTGAGGGAGTAGGAGAGGGGGAGGGTGAGGGAGTAGGAGAGGGGGAGGTGAGGGAGTAGGAGAGGGGAGGTGAAGGGGAGTAGGAGAGGGGAGGAGAGGGGGAGGTGAGGGAGTAGGAGAGGGGGAGGTGAGGGAGTAGGAGAGGGGGAGGTGAGGGGGTAGGAGAGGGGGAGGTGAGGGAGTAGGAGAGGGGGAGGTGAGGGAGTAGGAGAGGGGGAGGTGAGGGAGTAGGGAGGGGGAGGTGAGAGAGTAGGAGAGGGGGAGGTGAGGGGGTAGGAGAGGGGAGGTGAGGGAGTAGGAGAGGGGGAGGTGAGGGAGTAGGAGAGGGGGGAGGTGAGGGGAGTAGGAGAGGGGAGGTGAGGGAGTAGGAGAGGGGGAGGTGAGGGGAGTAGGAGAGGGGGAGGTGAGGGAGTAGGAGAGGGGGAGGTGAGGGAGTAGGAGAGGGGGAGGTGAGGGGGAGTTGAGGGGAGGTGAGGGAGTAGGAGAGGGGGAGGTGAGGGGAGGTGAGGTGAGGGAGTAGGAGAGGGGAGGTGAGGGGAGGAGGTGAGGGGGAGGTGAGGGGGAGTAGGAGAGGGGGAGGTGAGGGGGGAGGTGAGGAGGAGGAGGGGGGAGGAGAGGGGGAGGTGAGGGAGGAGGTGAGGAGGTGAGGGAGTAGGAGAGGGGGAGGTGAGGGGGAGGTGAGGAGGAGGAGAGGGGGAGGTGAGGGAGTAGGAGAGGAGGAGAGGGGGAGGTGAGGGAGTAGGAGAGGGGGAGGTGAGGGAGTAGGAGAGGGGAGGTGAGGGGGGAGGTGAGGAGGAGGAGAGGGGAGGAGAGGGGGAGGTGAGGGGGAGGTGAGAGAGGAGGTGAGGGGGGAGGGGAGAGGGGGGAGGTGAGGGGGAGGAGAGGGGGGGAGGTGAGGGGGGGAGGTGAGAGAGGAGGTGAGGGGGAGGAGAGGGGGAGGTGAGTGGGGGAGGTGAGGGGGGAGGTGAGAGAGGAGGTGAGGGGGAGGAGAGGGGGAGGTGAGGGGGAGGAGAGGGGGAGGTGAGGAGGAGGAGAGGAGTAGGAGAGGGGGAGGTGAGGGCGGTTTGGGAGCAGGAACCTGATTCGCCCATTTTACCTGAGAGGAATCGCAGATATTCTCAAATGAGGAACCAGAGCAGGCTTCAAAGGACAGAGAAGAGAGGACAGAGAGGACGAAGAGGACAGAGAGGACGGAGAGGACGAGAGGACAAATAGGAAAGAGAGAACAGAGAGGACAGAGAGGACAGAGAGGACGGAGAGGACGGAGAGGACAGAGAGGACAGAGAGGACGGAGAGGACGGAGAGGACGGAGAGGACGAGAGGACAAATAGGAAAGAGAGGACAGAGAGGACGGAGAGGACAGAGAGGACGGAGAGGACGGAGAGGACAGAGAGGACAGAGAGGACAAATAGGAAAGAGAGAACAGAGAGGACGGAGAGGACAGAGAGGACAGAGAGGACGGAGAGGACGGAGAGGACGAGAGGACAAATAGGAAAGAGAGGACAGAGAGGACGGAGAGGACGGAGAGGACGGAGAGGACAGAGGACAAATAGGAAAGAGAGAACAGAGAGGACGGAGAGGACAGAGAGGACAGAGAGGACAAACAGGAAAGAGAGAACAGAGAGGACGAAGAGGACGGAGAGGACAGAGAGGACAAATAGGAAAGAGAGAACAGAGAGGACGAAGAGGACGGAGAGGACAGAGAGGACAAATAGGAAAGAGAGAACAGAGAGGACGGAGAGGACGGAGAGGACAGAGAGGACAGAGAGGACAGAGAGGACAGAGAGGACGGAGAGGACAGAGAGAACAGAGAGGACAAATAGGAAAGAGAGGACGGAGAGGACGTAGAGAGTGAGAGAACGACAAACAGAAAAAGAATGATGGAGAAAATGAGAGAGAGGGGGAGGAGAAAGAAATGTTTGTTCTACAATGAGGCCTCTACACTCTTAGAAACAAATTACTATCTGGTTTCACGTAGAACCCTTTTGGGTTCCACGTAGAACCCTCTGTGGACACACACACACACACAAATGGTTCTACCTAGAACCAAAAAGGGTACACAGCCTTCACACATCATCAGACATCGAGTGATGTTGTGGAGATGGAGGGAACAAGAGAAACACACCTCTCTCACCTTGACGTGTTGAGAGCTCTCGTTGAGGTTGTCCTCTCTCTTCCTGACCTCCTGCACCAGCTGGGCGTTCTTACTCTTCTCCACCTGCTCCTTATGTTTCAGGTGGGCCACCGTC
>NW_027008895.1:0-66251 GCF_036934945.1 Oncorhynchus masou masou
ACTGTTGCTGTGGAGGGAGAGGAGAGGGAGAAGGGAGAGAGAGATTACTGTTGCTGTGGAGGGAGAGAGGAGAGGAGAGAGAGAGAAGGGAGAGATTACTGTTGCTGTGGAGGGAGAGAGGAGAGAGAGAGAGGGAGGGAGAGATTACTGTTGCTGTGGAGGGAGGGGAGAGGAGAGAGAGAAGGGGAGAGAGATTACTGTTGCTGTGGAGGAGAGGAGAGGAGAGAGAGAAGGGAGGGTGCTGTTGCTGTGGAAGGGAAGGAGAGGAGATTACTGTTGCTGTGGAGGAGAGGAGAGAGAAGGAGGGAGAGATTACTGTTGCTGTGGAGGGAGGAGGAGAGGAGAGGAGAGAGAGATTACTGTTGCTGTGGAGGAGGGAGAGGAGAGAGAGAAAGGAGGGGAGATTACTGTTGCTGTGGAGGGAGAGGAGAGGAGAGAGAGAGATTACTGTTGCTGTGGAGGAGAGGGAGAGAGAGATTACTGTTGCTGTGGAGGGAGAGGAGATTAGGAGAGGAGGAGAAGGAGGGGAGGAGAGATTACTGTTGCTGTGGAGGGAGAGGGGAGAGGGGAGAGAGAGAGAAGGGGGAGAGATTACTGTTGCTGTGGAGGGAGAGGAGAGAGAGAGAGGAGGGAGAGATTACTGTTGCTGTGGAGGGAGAGGGAGAGGGGAGAGAGAGAGAGAAGGAGAGAGATTACTGTTGCTGTGGAGGGGAGGAGGAGAGGAGAGAGAGAAGGAGGAGAGATTACTGTTGCTGTGGAGGGAGAGGATTGCACTGTTGCTGTGGAGGGAGAGAGAGGAGAGAGAAGGAGGGAGGGTGCTGTTGCTGTGGAGGGAGGAGGGAGGATTACTGTTGCTGTGGAGGGAGAGGAGAGGGAGAGGAGAGATTAGTCAGCAGAAATGATTCAGGACAGACGTTTGTCTTTAAATGTACTTCTTCATTTCTCTCTTTCCCCACTGAGGAAGATAAAGGACACAGACAGACGGACGGGCCAGGACGGACAGACTGGAAACAATCAGGAATTCCTCCAAGGTGTATTTTGAGTTTTAGTTCCCTTCTCATTAATAGCTACTGACAGTGACCAGAGATGACTAGATTGAGGAGCTTGTGTGTGTGTGTGTGTGTGTGTGTGTGTGTGTGTGTGTGTGTGTGTGTGTGTGTGTGTGTGTGTGTGCGTGCAAACGTTTTACGTGTGTGTTTTGTGAGAGAGTTAACAGGACTTTAGATAAGAATGACACACATCTCTGATTCCATTTTTTCTGCTTTGTGTTTCAATTAGGTCTCAGTGGAATAGTGACTCTCTGGGAGATACGGAGTTGCTGTGTAAACTTTTTTTATTGACCAAATACTTATTTTCCACCATAGTTTGCAAATAAATTAATTAATGTGATTTTCTGGATTTTCTTTCCTCATTTTGTCTGTCATAGTTGAAGTCTACCTATGATGAAAGTCCAGAACCTCTCTCATCTTTTAAGTGGGAGAACTTGCAATTGGTGGCTGACTAAATGCTTTTTTGCCCCACTGTAGTTGGTCACGCCTGTGTTAACACAATGTGCTGTGATGATAGTTGGCCAAGCCTGTGTTAACACAATGTGTTGGGATGATAGTTGGCCCAGCCTATGTTAACACAATGTGTTGTGATGATAGTTGGCCAAGTCTATGTTAACACAATGTGTTGTGATGATAGTTGGCCCAGCCTGTGTTAACACAATGTGTTGTGATGATAGTTGGCCAAGTCTATGTTAACACAATGTGTTGTGATGATAGTTGGCCCAGCCTGTGTTAACACAATGTGTTGTGATGATAGTTGGCCCAGCCTGTGTTATTGTTGTGATGATAGTTGGCCAGCCTGTGTTAACACAATGTATTGTGATGATAGTTGGCCCAGCCTGTGTTAACACAATGTATTGTGATGATAGTTGGCCAGCCTGTGTTAACACAAATGTATTGTTGGCCCAGCCTGTGTTAACACAATGTATTGTGTTGGCCCAGCCTGTGTTAACACAATGTATTGTGATGATAGTTGGCCCAGCCTGTGTTAACACAATGTGTTAAAACCTCTTGATACTCCCCATCCGGATCCGGGATCGTGAATAAAGCCTCAGGCTCATTAGCATAACGCAACGTTAACGATTTCTGAAAATCGCAAATACAAAATGAAAATAATGCGCCTGCCCTCAAGAAGCCTTTTCTTAACAACACACTGTCATCTCAGATTTTTTCAAAATATGCTTTTGAACCATAGCAAATCAATCATTTGTGTAAGATTATTGCAACTAGCTTAGCATTTGCGTAGCATTTACATAACATTTTCACAAAAACCAGATAACCAAATACCAAATAAAACAACCAAATAAAATAATTTACCTTTGAAGAGCTTCGGATGTTTTCAAAGAGGAGACTCTCAGTTACATAGCAAATGTTCAGTTTTTCCTGAAAGAATCTTTGTGTAGAGAAATCGCCATTTTGTACATCACATTTGGCTACCGAAACGAACCGAAAATTCAGTCACCAAAACGTCAAACTTTTTCCGAATGAACTCCATAATATCGACCGAAACATGGCAAACGTTGTTTAGAATCAATCCTCAAGGTGTTTTTTCACATATCTCTTCATTGATATGCAGTTCGTGGAAGCCTGTTTTCCCCTCAGAATCGCATGGAAAATACCAGCAGCTGAAAATGACGCACCAAATTCGACGGAGGACACCGGGCGGACACCTGGAAAATGTAGTCTCTTATGGTCAATCTTCCAATGATATGCCTACAAATACGTCACAATGCTGCAGACACCTTGGGGAAACGATAGATAGGGCAAGCTCATTCCTCTCGCATTCACAGCCATATAAGGAGACAAAGGAAAACAGAGCCTCAAAATCCTGCTGATTTCCTGGTTGCCGTTTTCATCTTGGTTTTGCCTGTAGCTCCCGTTCTAGGGCACCCACAGACAATATCTTTGCAGTTCTGGAAAATCCAGAGTTTTTTTCTTTCCAAAGCTATCAATTATATGCATAGTCGAGCATCTTTTTGTGGCAAAATATCTTGTTTAAAACGGGAACGTTTTTCATCCAAAGATGAAATAGAGCCCCCAGAGTTTCAAGAGGTTAAAGGGCTGAGACGGGCCGTTAGCGATGGAAAAATAGTTAAAATATAAAGTTTAGGGCCTCATTATGAATGGTTAAGGTTTGGGATAGAGTTTAAACATTAAGATTAGCCCCTCATTATGAATGGTTAAGGTTTGGGATAGAGTTTAAACATTAAGATTAGCCCTCAGTATGAATGGTTAAGGTTTGGGATAGAGTTATAACATTAAGATTAGCCCCTCATTATGAATGGTTAAGGTTTGGGATAGAGTTATAACAGAATGTTTAGGGCCTCATTATGAATGGTTAAGGTTTGGGATAGAGTTTAAACAGAATGTTTAGGGCCTCATTATGAATGGTTAAGGTTTGGGATAGAGTTATAACAGAATGTTTAGGGCCTCATTATGAATGGTTAAGGTTTGGGATAGAGTTATAACAGAATGTTTAGGGCCTCATTATGAATGGTTAAGGTTTGGGATAGAGTTAAAACAGAATGTTTAGGGCCTCATTATGAATGGTTCAGGTTTGGGATAGAGTTAAAACAGAATGTTTAGGGCCTCATTATGAATGGTTAAGGTTTGGGATAGAGTTATAACAGAATGTTTAGGGCCTCATTATGAATGGTTAAGGTTTGGGATAGAGTTATAACAGAATGTTTAGGGCCTCATTATGAATGGTTAAGGTTTGGGATAGAGTTTTAACAGAATGTTTAGGGCCTCATTATGAATGGTTAAGGTTTGGGATAGAGTTTAAACAGAATGTTTAGGGCCTCAGTATGAATGGTTAAGGTTTGGGTGTAACGGCTTTCTTCCTGGGAAGGAGGACCAAAACACAGCGTGGTTGAAGTTCATGGTTCTTTAATAAGAGACACTTACATGAACAAACTGCAAAACAATAAACGTGGCAAAACCGAAACAGCCCCATCTGGTGCAGTAAACACAAAGACAGGAAACAACCACCCACAAAACCCAACACAAAACAGGCTACCTAAATATGGTTCCCAATCAGAGACAATGACTAACACCTGCATCTGATTGAGAACCATAACATAGAATGCCCACCCAGCTCACGTCCTGACCAATACTAAAACAAGGAAAGCACAAAATAACTATGGTCAGAACGTGACAGCCCCCCCCCCAAGGTGCGGACTCCGACACAAGCCAAACCTATAGGGGAGGGTCTGGGTGGGCATTGTGGGAGAAAGATGTACATATAGGGAGAAACATAATACTGTAACACAAGAGAAAGATGCACTCAGTGTATTTGCCATTCTGGTAAAATGCATTGTCTATTGTATAGGACAGGAGGCAGAGTAAGGCCATGAGAGCATAGGACAGCTGGACAAACCAAGGTCAGAGGGACATACAAAGGAGGGGGTCAGCCAAATGACCAACGGATGGACTATAGACATAGGGCATATATTTTTAGGACATGAACAGAAGAGACACATAGTCTACTAGTCCAAATAAGGACAAGCCAAACATAAGGGCCCATAGGATAAGATGGGCATGTATATTTTTGGGACATGAAGAGGTCCTGTCACCATTATAACTTGACTGAAAGCAGATATGGGCGTTATTGGACATGAACAAGCAGGAAGCACAGATTGGGAGATAATGGTGGCAGATGGACTGGGGAAGTAACTTCATTTGCATGTGAGATGGACTCATATGTTGTATGTGTATAAATCAGAGCCAGTGCTCTGGAAAAGGGTGTGTTCCGCGGACCATCTAGGCTTCTGATATGTTTGTATTAAAAGCCTATATTGAATTCACAAGTTCTTGTAAGTGTTAAATTTTGAAATGATTCTCCACAACATAATTTGGCGAGCTTTTTGCCAGGAGACCAAGGGATCGCAAAGATTGACGTTCCGGGCTGGTGATAGTTCCTTTGGACAATCTTGCAAGCAAATGTGGCCACACAACTATAAAAAGGTAAGCTTGTTCTTACGTAGTTGAAATGTTTGTACAGCTTCAGAGATCCTGTCTCAGCGAGAAGGGCGTCACGTAGGTCTCTCTTTAAAATTTACTAAAAACCCAGTAAATGTTGAAGAACTTTTGAAATCAATGAATTGCATGCATGTGTGATTTTGGGGGTCGTTAAAAATAGATATATAAACATATATGTGCAGGTGTAAGGACTAAGCGACTAGGGGCTGTGAACCTTGCGGGTGTCGGGCGTTTAGCGGAGGGGGCTTGCACTCGTTCTGATCGGTCGGTTCGAACAGACCCACGTGTTTGGGTTGGTTGAGGGGAGTTGTTCCGTCTGATTCTGCTCGACTGTCTCGGGATTTGTTTTGGGATGTGTGTACAACGCAGCCCAATCAACCTGAGCGGGTGACCTGTGTTGGGTGTGTGTGATTCAGACTGCCCCTCTCACCGAGCCATTCATTTGGGGACCTTGTGTGGTTTGACTAGGTGCGGTTGTTTGCGCTCTCTGGCTGAGCTGCCTGGCCTGGTGTGGGGCAGCTGCTGCCTTCTCATAGGGTCATAAATATATAAAAAAATAAGTAGAAAAGTCAACGAATACCACCCTTTAAGAAAAAGATTAGAAAGGGGTTGGGTGGTGTATTCACGGCTACCGCTCCTGTTGAAAAGAGGAGGACTGAACAGGTGAATAAATAGGAAGCAGAATAAATATAAAATAAAATATATCCCATTTAGCAGACGCTTTTGTCCAAAGCGACTTACAAGTCGGCTGGGGCCACTACTTTTACATATGGGTGGCCCCAGCGGGAATCGAACCCACGACGCTTGCCGTTGCAAGCGCCATGCTCTACCGACTGAGCCACACAGGACCATGTGAAGAAGAACTCTGACCCGATTTGGTTCAACTGCAGAATAAATCCTGCGGATAAAAACGCTCCGTCTAGCTAAACGGGGGTCTGTAAATCGGTAGGTCGCCACGATATTGCTCTAATACAAATAGAGGCCAGTATTGGGTGGGTGAAGAATGGTTATGAAGGGTATGGGTATGAAGACAGACTGACCCGGTTAGGCAGTAGTCTCGTCATATTGTGAAATATCCTGTAGGATAAACCCGGCTTATGTAGAGGAAGTGAATTAAGTCAGTAGGTAAGACACTATAGGTCGTTTTAGGTAAAACGAAGGGTATGCGTGAAAATCCTATTGGATAATACCGGCTTATGTAGAGGAAGTGAATCAAGTCAGTAGGTACAAAACTATAGGTAGTTTTAGGTAAAGCGAAGGGTATGCGTGAAAATCCTATTGGATAATACCGGCTTATGTAGAGGAAGTTAATTAAGTCAGTAGGTAAGAAACTATAGGTCGTTCTAGGTAAAACAGAAGGTGTGAAAAATAAACAAATGAATGACAATTCCATGTGAAGAATGAGCAGATTAGAAAAAAGAGGAAGAACAGGCTGTGTGTCTGTGACCAACTGATAGGAAGAGGAATGCGCAGGCCTCTCTGACAGTTAACTGGGTGTAATTTGAGAAAGAGAGTGCATTTAACATATTGGTGTTATCAATATCTGAGGGCAAGATACTGTCAGGCATAGGTAGGTGTATAGGTGGCAGGGAAGTCAGGCGCAGGAGAGTCAAAAGGAGTGTAAAATTGAGTATTTTAATAAAGTCCACGTAGTATGCTCCATCACACTAAAATGTACACATACAAACAAACATGGGTACGAGGACCCGACGCGCACCTATACAACATTAAACTACACTGACAATAGAATAATCTCTGACAAAGACATGAGGGGAAACAGGGGGTTAAATACACAACAGGTAATGAATGGGATTGAAAACAGGTGTGTGGGAAGACAAGACAAAACCAATGGAAAATGGATCAATGATGGCTAGAAGTCCGGTGACGTCGAACGCCGAGCAGCGCCCGAACAAGGAGAGGCAACGACTTCGGCAGAAGTCGTGACAGATACAGATAACCTGGGATCAGGAAGTAACTATGTGTTCTGGGCTAAAGCCTTTATTGCTCAGGAAGAGTAAGGGGATTTTCATTTAGACATTCTATACTGTCATTCTCTGAAACTGTTAAGACGCTTATAGAATAAAATCAATATATATGTAATACTATTGGCTTGCTGATTTAAAAGGTAACATTGTGAATGTTAACGAAATGTACATTTCTTTTCCAGAAAAAAAAAGGGTTACATTTTCTCTGGTCAAAATGTAATTGGAGACCGTGGTACTGAGGAAAGCAGTTAGAGATATTCGGCCACTTTAAAAGTCTTAGTATCTGGATAACTCTATAACTGGAGTTCTGGATAAGTGAGGACAGCTCCTGTGTGTTCTTGGCCTATGATTCACTAGTAACCAATACGCCTTATACCGGGAATGAATATGCGATAGTGGATTACTTTTGGAAGGGTTTTTTCAATTCAGTTTCAAATTGGGTATGCAGAAGGATGGAAATGTTTTTGAAAATGTATTTAAGTTGTTTCTAAAGAAAAGGGAGTGGAAACATTTTAATGGTGTCAAATGCCCTGAACCCTAAGAATTTCCCGTGAAGACTGATCAACTTCACTAGAAATTGTTGGAACAGGTGGGATTTAATTATAAAATGATTGAGAAACACCAGTCTCTATTGTGTAAGTGTACAATCACTTTGAAATTCTATTATTTCCTTGGGAAAATGATGAAGAGTTGTAATCTTAAATTGACTAGTTATTCAAATAGGTTTATTTTTTATTTAACGTGGGTTCATAGGAGAAATTATCAGTTCCCTTGTGTTATGGTCTTTGGGTAAATACACAAATGTGCTTTGTTCATTCTGCATATAAAAGGGAAATATATGTTAACAAGGGATGAGTTACTCCAAATGGTTTATTGGAGTGGGGGTCTCTGCGAGGGTTATGTTGATAACTACATCATCTGTAACTCGTCTGAGAGTAGAATAAGGGAGTTATCATGGAAGGTGACGTCAGAATGCTTTAATGCATGGGGGGGGATTATCACCACAACAAGTGTGTGTGAAACTCAAACCCACCCTACTGGCTGAATAGTGAGGGGTAACTGTGTCTGATGACCTGTGAACTGTATCTAAAATAGACATGCGGGAATGATATGTGCTGGGAGAAGAAAGACTAAAGGGGATTGGGGTAATGACCTTTTATCACCAGGCCACTCATGACAGAAAATCAGAGACAAAAGGGCGTATTGGAAAATAGATATTACTGGTACTAAAAGATTTTAGTATAAATGTTAATTATAAAAGGGATTATGTGTATTGAATTGAGAAGGTCAAATTTGAGTTAAAGTAAGCACTAAGGACTGTTATCCTGAATATTGGGTTGGACAATTTATAAACATTTAGTTCTGATTTAGATATAGGACTGTTTAAATTTACTAGGCCTTGGGAAGCTCTGGAAACTAATCCTGAGACAGGTTGATGGTCAGAATTTACAGAATATTAGATTAAAGGTTTTTGTTTATTTTGTTATACAATGTCATTGTAATTGGAATGATCAATTGGAATGATATAAGTAATTGAATAAAATGTATAGTCTGTTGTGCGATAACACCCAAGGATGAAGAAGAAAGAGACCAACATAACATGGGCATAGAACGAAACGGATGGACGTTTACCCCAGGTTTAATTACATTACAAATAGTGGTAATTTATTACAAATATGCAGTTATTATAATTTACTTTTCTATTTTTTCTTGTTTGGTCATTTTATTTTTGTTTTGAGGAAAATAAGTGTGTACATTGTTCCTGAGGAGGGACTGATATAAATTGACTAAAAATGATTTGAGAATGTTTAAATATGTATCAAACTATGGAAGGAAATTAGGAGTAGTGACTTATGTGTTATGGGTTAGGAAAACTGTAACTACATTGGGGGATCATACATGAAGGTTATGGTAACAAGGGGGGTGTTATTTCTAGAAACAATGTATATTAATAGACAAGATAACTCACAGAAAAGTGAAGGACAGTTGGTCTTGTAAAAATAAAGGGATATAAAATAGGGACAATTCTAAAGTAAATAGAACAATACACATACCTAGATTAAGGTAAAATAAATAAGGCATTTTGAACACTAGAGCAAAAGTTTAAGAAGCTTAGGACTTAGTTTTGTTAGGATTGGATATTCTTCCAACTGGAAGACACTTGACTGATTATATGTTATTCTTACAGCAGTTGCTGTAGGGACAATAATTTTGCTATCATTACAAATGTTTTTGTGGCAGGAGGCCAGGTATTTGAGACAGAATGTTTACATAGTGCTGTTATTTAAAAATTAAGATTTTGTGATTTTGCTATAAGAAGAAAGTCTGTTGTCAGAGAGAGAGAGAGACTAGATTCCACTGTAGACATACTGGGTTGAGTTTGGGGGTTACTTGTTTTATTTCTTAATGCATCATGTGAAAAAGGATAGATGTTTTTGTAGTTGTACTCTAAACAACATGTTGAAGGCTTGATGTGAAAGCAGATACAGTGTTGAATTACTTCAAGTAGAAATAATGTTGATTAAGGTTATGCACATGCTTATCAGTTGAAATAGAGCAGATTGGGAACTAAGTAAAAAATTACATGATTTGGGAACACCTCTCAGAACCTGGGGCCGAAAGGGGAAGACTGGGTGAAAGCACGAGGAAGCTTTTCAGGGCTTTCATTTTTGTGGAGTCCAGCAGAAAAGTATCCTAGAGGCATAGAGTCAGGTGAAGAGAGAGTGGGAATTGTCATGGTCTCAGATTTAAGTATTAATGAATATATTCATGCATAACACATAACATTGTCAATACTGTTATGTTTTGTCCTTTGCTTTCCAATTCTTATGTTTAGGAAACCAGATGGAGAAGGGTTCGCCAGCTTCAGCTGGAATGTCAGTTTGTTGTGTGATGAGTGATGGAAGTAAGAGAATGTATGGTGTAGTCATAGAACAGAGGCCATAAGTCTCTTAGTCTGAATGCCTCACAGAAAGAAGGCAGAAACCTGAACCAGGACGTGAGGTTCCATGTCTGATGATCCAAGGGGACCAGAAGGACCTCTCCCAGTGATACCAGGAGATCTAGACTCTACGAGGAGGCCGCAGCAACAAACACGGCTGTCCAAGTGAAAGGAAGCAAGATGTGGTACCATGGTACCATCTGAAGCACTGTACTTGAGTCCCAACAGAAAGAAGGACACAACCATATAGAGATGAGGATACGGAGGATGCTGATCCACCAGGAAGGAGCCCGGAAGGAGCAGGAACAGCGAAAGCAATCGAGACGCCAGGGAGGAGCCAAGAGAACAGCAGACCAAGTGAAAGCCAAAATACAACAGGTGCATTGCCTAATGCACCCAGAAGAAGACGAAGGAGAGACAACACTGGAGAGAGAACCTGCGAACAACCAGAATTCACAATTGTGGGGCCAGAGAGTCCAGGGATGGGAGGGAGTAACATGCCTGATAGTCCTGATGACATACCTGTTGTGACCTCTTTGACAGAAGCCCTCCACAGTGGGACCCCTACAGAATGGGAACATCTCTTCCCTAAAATTGACACCCTTCCAGATGGAAGCCCAGTCCGGCCTGAGGAGGGAGCCTCATGGGAAGAAAGAGGAGGAGGTGCCTCACAAGGAACAGAAGGAGAGACCCCACAAAGAGGAAAAGTCCAGCAAGCTGAAGAAAATGGGGATTTCCCCACAATTGACTTTTCAGCTCTTGAATGGTCTCCTTAACAGACACTTGAAGTTAGAACCACAGAAGAATAATGACATTGACATAACAGAAGTAACAGTGAACGCTAGTATAGCAACAACAGACTCACGCACAATCAAGATGTGGGGTGGAAACAGGAAGAGAAGAGAGGAACCAGTCAAACAATCTAGAAAGACTGACAAGGTTAGATTCTCTGTTCCACCTCAACACATAACTGAAACAGGAGAACAGAAGACAAAAGGATCAAACCCTTACCGGAGATTGCATTCGGTGGATGGACACATCATCAAATGAAGGGAGAAGTCATTTGGGACTCAAAAGGATGTGACCTGACGTTAACCAAAGAAGTAGACGAGTGGGTGCTCACCATGAATCAGATTGAAAAAGTTGAAGGTGAAGAATTAATAGTTGAAATAATGAGAAGATTGACCGAAGGGAGTAGCACCTCAGTCATTAGAATTGGTCCTACGCCAATACCTAAACAGGAAGAGCCTGTGGTAGCTAGAACAACAACAACAGTGGAAGCTGCTGTGAAGACCACAGTAGCTACCACTAAGATAACATCAACTGCTCTTACCAAGCAGTCCACTGTACCCACAAAGAAACCTGAAGCATCAGAACCAGGAGGGTTCTTTACTGACATTTGGAACTTTTTGACAAACTCTAATGATATACCTCAAGACAAAAACATTGTAAAAGCGACATATATCTCAGAATCAGAACCGCTCAAGGACACCACACAAGAAGAAGTAGTGAAGAATGAGTAGTACGAATTGGTTAAGTATAGAGCAAACACACATAGGATGGACAATTGTATTTTGTGTAGCAGATCACCTTTGTCTGATCTTTTGATAGTACCGGAACTTGCATCATTTGAAGAATGTGTTAAATGTAAAATGTTCAATGTATTCAGAGAAAATACTACATTCCTTTGTGTAACATAGAATATACATATTGTAAAAAGAATAGAAAGGGGGGAAAAAATAAACAATATTTAATGTTTCTACAGCTATGGAGATAATGGGATGGATGTGGGAAACACTATAGTTAATTGGAGATAATGGGATGGATGTGGGAAACACTATAGTTAATTGGAGATAATGGGATGGATGTGGGAAACACTATAGTTAATTGGAGATAATGGGATGGATGTGGGAAATACTATAGTTAATTGAATAAACTATTTGGGTGTTAGAAACTGCAGGAGTTTGTAAATTTGATAAAGTAATGATTGTGAAACACAAAGGTAAAATGTGGTAATATAACTCAAGTAACATTATATCTTGAAATGTTAAAGAATCAGGATTAATAGCTGATAGTTTCTGGATGTGTGGGCAAACTACATGCTCATTGCTTCTTCACAATATAACGATTATAAGTGTTTTATTCTTTACAGACTAGATCTTTTACTCCTCTCTATGTTTGTTTGGAGATGTTTGGTCTGATTGGGTTTTGTAAGTGTTTTATGTTTCAAATAGGATCTGGAGATGTTTGGTCCAGGTGATTTGTAAGCTTTATTTTTGATAATGTTTTTGTCAACTGTTGGTATTGGCCTCCACCCTATATGTCCTTTTAGTGAAGTTTTTGGTGCTAAATTAGTACCAGAGGAGGGATTTGCTGGAGCAAGATGTACATATAGGGAGAAAATTAATACTGTACCACAAGAGGAAGATACACTTAGAGTGCATTTGCCATTCTGGTAAAATGCATTGTCTATTGAATAGGACAGGAAACCAAAGTAAGGCCATGAGAGCATAGGACAGCTGGACATACCAAGGTCAGAGGGACATACAAAGGAGGGGGTCAGCCAAATGACCTATGGGTGGATGATAGACATAGGGCATATATTTCTAGGACATAGTCTACAAGTCCTAATAAGGACAGACATACCAAAGACCACACCAAGCTGAACATAAGGGGCCCATAGGATAAGATGGGCATGTATTATTTTTGGGACATGAAGAGGTCCTGTCACCATTATAACTTGACTGAAAGCAGATATGGGCGTTAATGGGCTGAACAAGCAGGATGCACATATTGGGATATAATGGTGGCAGATGGACTGAGGAAGTAACTTAATTTGCATGTGAGATGGACTCATATGTTGTATGTGTATAAATCAGAGCCAGTGCTCTGGAAAAGGGTGTGTTCCACAGACCATCTAGGCTTCTGATATGTTTGTATTAAAAGCCTATATTGAATTCACAAGTTCTTGGAAGAGTTATATTTTGTAACGATCCTCCACGACAACACACACACACACACACACACTGGACACACACACACAGACTGGACACACACACACACACACACACACTGGACACACACACACTGGACACACACACACACACACACTGGACACACACAAACACACACTGGACACACACACACACACTACACACACACACACACACACTGGACCCTCACACACACACTGGAAACACACACACATTGGAAACACACATACACACACACACACACACACTGGACACACACACACATACTCGACACACACACACACACACACACACACACACACACACACACACTGGACACACACACACTGGACACACACTCAACACACACACACTGGACACACACAAACACACACTGGACACACACACACAGACTGGACACACACACACACACACTGGACACACACACACACACACACACACACACACACACACACACACACACACACACACACACACACACACTGGACAGACACACACACACACACACACTCAACACATCACACACACACACACACACACACACACACACACACACACACTGGACACACACACACACATACACTGGATACACACACACACACACTCAACACACACACACACACACACTGGACACACACACAGACACACACTGGACACACACACACATACACTAGACACACACACACACACACACTGGCCACACACACACACACTGGACACACACACACTGGACACACACACACACACACACACACACACTGTACACACACACACACACTGGACACACACACACACACACACATCACACACAGACACACACACACTGGACACACACACACTGGACACACACACACACACTCAACACATCATCCTCACACACACACACACACTGTACACACACGCACACACACAACACATACTGGAGACACACACATATTGGACACACAGACAAACACACACACACACTGGACACACACACACACGCTGGACATTCAGTCACACACTAGACACACACACACACACACTGGACAGACACTACACAAACACACTCATCACACACACACACACACACTGGAAATCAACACACACACTGGACACACACACTGGAAACACACATACACATGCAGACACACACACACACACACACACACACACACACACACACACACACACACACATCCTCACACACACACACACACACACACACACACACACACACACACACACACACACACACATCCTCATCAACACACACACACACACACACACACACACACACACTCAACACACACACACACACACTGGACACACACACACTGGACACACACACACACACACATCAACACACACTGGACACACACACACACACACACACACACACACACACACACACTGGGGACACACACACACACACACACACACACACACACACTGGACACACACACACACACACACATACTGGAAATTCATACTTCAACACATCATCTTCATCATAACTCAGCACATCATCCTCATCAACACATCATCCTCATCAACACATCATCCTCATCATCACATCATCCTCATCATATCTCAACACATCATCCTCATCAACACATCATCCTCATCAACACATCATCCTCATCATATCTCAACACATCATCCTCATCAACACATCATCCTCATCATATCTCAACACATCATCCTCATCATCACATCATCCTCATCAACACATCATCCTCATCAACACATCATCCTCATCAACACATCATCCTCATCATAACTCAACACATCATCCTCATCAACACATCATCCTCATCAACACATCATCCTCATCAACACATCATCCTCATCATACCTCAACACATAATCCTCATCAACACATCATCCTCATCATAACTCAACACATCATCCTCATCATACCTCAACACATCATCCTCATCATATCTCAACACATCATCCTCATCATCACATCATCCTCATCAACACATCATCCTCATCATACCTCAACACATAATCCTCATCAACACATCATCCTCATCATAACTCAACACATCATCTTCATCATAACTCAACACATCATCCTCATCAACACATCATCCTCATCAACACATCATCCTCATCATCACATCATCCTCATCATATCTCAACACATCATCCTCATCAACACATCATCCTCATCAACACATCATCCTCATCATATCTCAACACATCATCCTCATCAACACATCATCCTCATCATATCTCAACACATCATCCTCATCATCACATCATCCTCATCAACACATCATCCTCATCAACACATCATCCTCATCAACACATCATCCTCATCATAACTCAACACATCATCCTCATCAACACATCATCCTCATCATACCTCAACACATAATCCTCATCAACACATCATCCTCATCATAACTCAACACATCGTCCTCATCATACCTCAACACATCATCCTCATCATATCTCAACACATCATCCTCATCATCACATCATCCTCATCAACACATCATCCTCATCAACACATCATCCTCATCATAACTCAACACATCATCCTCATCCTACCTCAACACATCATCCTCATCCTACCTCAACACATCATCCTCATCATACCTCAACACATCATCCTCATCAACACATCATCCTCATCAACACATCATCCTACCTCAACACATCATCCTCATCATACCTCAACACATCATCCTCATCAACACATCATCCTCATCAACACATCATCCTACCTCAACACATCATCCTCATCATACCTCAACACATCATCCTCATCATACATCAACACATCATCCTCATCAACACATCATCCTCATCAACACATCATCCTCATCAACACATCATCCTCATCATACCTCAACACATCATCCTCATCAACACATCATTCTCATCATACCTCAACACATCATCCTCATCATATCTCAACACATCATCCTCATCAACACATCATCCTCCTCAACACATCATCCTCATCATACCTCAACACATCATCCTCATCATATCTCAACACATCATCCTCCTCAACACATCATCCTCATCATACCTCAACACATCATCCTCATCAACACATCATCCTCATCATACCTCAACACATCATCCTCATCATACCTCAACACATCATCCTCATCAACACATCATCCTCATCATAACTCAACACATCATCCTCATCATATCTCAACACATCATCCTCATCAACACATCATCCTCATCATACCTCAACACATCATCCTCATCAACACATCATCCTCATCATATCTCAACACATCATCCTCATCATAACTCAACACATCATCCTCATCAACACATCATCCTCATCATACCTCAACACATCATCCTCATCAACACATCATCCTCATCATATCTCAACACATCATCCTCATCATATCTCAACACATCATCCTCATCATAACTTAACACATCATCCTCATCAACACATCATCCTCATCATACATCAACACATCATCCTCATCATATCTCAACACATCATCCTCATCAACACATCATCCTCATCATAGATCATCACATCATCTTCATCAAAACTCAACACATCATCTTCATCATATCTCAACACATCATCCTCATCAACACATCATCCTCATCATACCTCAACACATCATCCTCATCATACATCAACACATCAGCCTCATCAACACATCATCCTCATCAACACATCATCCTCATCATCCTCATCAACACATCATCCTCATCATACCTCAACACATCATCCTCATCAACACATCGTCCTCATCAACACATCATCCTCATCATACCTCAACACATCATCCTCATCAACACATCATCCTCATCATCCTCATCAACACATCATCCTCATCATACCTCAACACATCATCCTCATCAACACATCGTCCTCATCATATCTCAACACATCATCCTCATCATACCTCAACACATCATCCTCATCAACACATCATCCTCATCATCCTCATCAACACATCATCCTCATCATACCTCAACACATCATCCTCATCAACACATCGTCCTCATCAACACATCATCCTCATCAACACATCATCCTCATCATACCTAAACACATCATCCTCATCAACACATCATCCTCATCATACCTAAAAACATCATCCTCATCAACACATCATCCTCATCATACCCCAACACATCATCCTCATCAACACATCATCCTCATCATACCTAAAAACGTCATCCTCATCAACACATCATCATCATCATACCTCAACACATCATCCTCATCAACACATCATCCTCATCATAGATCATCACATCATCTTTATCACCAACATCATTGACATCATCATCATTGAATGTATAAACCTGTTCAGATGCAGTAATCAGTATATGATCATCGTCCTCTGACTTATCCTCTTCCTCCTCTTCCTCTTGTTGTAGTGGGTCTGCCATGCTTGGAGGAGTCAAAAATATATATAAAAATAATTGTGTATATAAAAATACATAAATAAATACATTATAATATTATAATTATATATAATTATAAAAATGCATTAATAATAAAAAATATAAATGCTTTTTTTAAACAGTTCATTTATAATATATTAACGTATCAATATATCCTAACTCACTGTTTCTTTTTCTCACTGTTCGGACTTTAGGGAAATGGGTTTCTGTTGCTTGTTGACTAAAACTGTTTTCCTGCAGAGTCATGGAATGCATATTTTCTTCCCCGTTGTCCTCTTCTTGGATAGACTCTGCTTGATCCCTGCAGGCACTGTATGAGTCTGAAACAATTTTATTAAAACATTTAAATTGTTTTTAACATAGTCTTTAAAAGTAATAACTATAATAATACAGGCCTACCGTATCCGTAAAGAGCCCTTCACTCCATTCATGTTGCTTCTTCGTCATCTATTACAATCACTTCTGTTGGGGTGTTGGTTCTTTACCCTCTATTACAATCACTTCTGTTGGGGTGTTGGTTCTTTACCCTCTATAACAATCACTTCTATTGGGATGTTTGTTCTTTATCTATTACAATCACTTCTGTTGGGGTGTTGGTTCTTTATCTATTACAATCACTTCTGTTGGGGTGTTGGTTCTTTACCCTCTATAACAATCACTTCTATTGGGATGTTTGTTCTTTATCTATTACAATCACTTCTGTTGGGGTGTTGGTTCTTTACCCTCTATAACAATCACTTCTATTGGGATGTTTGTTCTTTATCTATTACAATCACTTCTGTTGGGGTGTTGGTTCTTTACCCTCTATAACAATCACTTCTATTGGGATGTTTGTTCTTTATCTATTACAATCACTTCTGTTGGGGTGTTGGTTCTTTACCCTCTATAACAATCACTTCTATTGGGATGTTTGTTCTTTATCTATTACAATCACTTCTGTTGGGGTGTTGGTTCTTTACCCTCTATAACAATCACTTCTGTTGGGGTGTTGGTTCTTTACCCTCTATAACAATCACTTCTGTTGGGGTGTTGGTTCTTTATCCTCTACAACAATCACTTCTGTTGGGGTGTTGGTTCTTTATCTATAACAATCACTTCTGTTGGGGTGTTGTTTCTTTACCCTCTATAACAATCACTTTTGTTGGGGTGTTGGTTCTTTACCCTCTGTAACAATCACTTCTGTTGGGTTGTTGGTTCTTTATCCTCTATAACAATCACTTCTGTTGGGGTATTGGTTCTTTACCCTCTATAACAATCACTTCTGTTGGGGTGTTGATTCTTTATCCTTAACAATCACTTCTGTTGGGATGTTGGTTCTTTATCCTTTATAACAATCACTTCTGTTGGGGTGTTGGTTCTTTATCTATAACAATCACTTATGTTGGGGTGTTGGTTCTTTATCCTCTATAACAATCACTTCTGTTGGGATGTTGGTTCTTTATCCTCTACAACAATCACTTCTGTTGGGGTGTTGATTCTTTATCCTTAACAATCACTTCTGTTGGGGTGTTGGTTCTTTATCCTCTATAACAATCAGTTCTGTTGGGGTGTTGATTCTTTATCCTTAACAATCACTTCTGTTGGGATGTTGGTTTTTTATCCTCTATAACAATCACTTATGTTGGGGTGCTGGTTCTTTACCCTCTATAACAATCACTTCTGTTGGGATGTTGGTTCTTTATCCTCTATAACAATCACTTCTGTTGGGATGTTAGTTCTTTATCCTCTATAACAATCACTTCTGTTGGGGTGTTGGTTCTTTACACTCTATAACAATCACTTTTGTTGGGGTGTTGGTTCTTTACCCTCTGTAACAATCACTTCTGTTGGGGTGTTGGTTCTTTATCCTCTATAACAATCACTTCTGTTGAGACTTTCTTCTCATAGCAGGATCACTAAATCTTAATTTTTAAATAACAACCCTATGTAAACATTCTGTTATGTAAACATTCTGTCTCAAATACCTGGCCTCTTGCCACACAAATATTCATAATGATAGCCAAATTATGGTCCCTACAGCACCTGCTGTACGAATAATCAGCCAAGTGTCTTCCAGTTGGAAGAACATCCAATCCTAACAACTAAGTCCTAAGCTTCTCAAACTTTTGCTCTAGTGTTCAAAATGCCACTACTTATTACTTTTACCATAATCTAGGTGTGTGTAATGTTCTATTTACTTTTAGAATTATCCCTATATTTTTACAAGACCAACTGTCCTTCCTTATCTGTTAAATATCCCGTGGGTCACATCCTATCCTAAAACACCATTTACCCATCCCCCCTTTGTTACCTGGCTCTGCCCAGGTAACAACCTTGCCTACTCTTAAACAATGACTTAGGTAAGATTAGTAAATTATCCTTAAGTCTGACATCATCATGTAGGAGCCCCTTTCATTTTCCACATGTCCAATTCTCCCTTGGGCATCCATTTATGTCAATCCTGTACCAATACTCTGTCAAGTTTCTTATCTACTTTAAGAACTATCTGTGCTACTTATATATTTTCTTAAATATATATTTTTACCGATAACCCTTTTCTCTCATATCTCTCAAATACCACTAAGCTTCTAACTGTTTAACTTTATCTAAAATCATTGATTTTAGGAAAAACATGTCTATGTGTGGCACTCTCTCAAGTCCTTACATAGTGGACCATACAACCTGTATAGATGGTCCATATTATCAGATGTTAAATGAGTTTAACATAGGGGACCATACAACCTGTATAGATGGTATATTATCAGATGTTAAATAAGTTTAACATAGTGGACTATACAACCTGTATAGATGGTATATTATCAGATGTTAAATGAGTTTAACATAGTGGACCATACAACCTGTATAGGTGGTATATTATCAGATGTTAAATGAGTTTAACATAGTGGACCATACAACCTGTATAGATGGTATATTATCAGATGTTAAATGAGTTTAACATAGTGGATTTTAGGAAAAACATGTCTATGTGTGGCACTCTCTCAAGTCCTTACTTAGTAAAGGGTTTGAATACTTATGGAAGTGGGATATCTAAATATTTTTTTCATGTTTTATTTGCACACATAAAATACACCGTTTTTGCTTTGTAATTCTGGTTTATTGTGTGTAGAAGAGGGAATTAAAAAAAAATCAATTTTAGAACAAGGCTGTAATGTGACAATATGTGGAAAAAGTCAAGGGGTCTGAATACTTTCTGAATTTCCGGTTTAACACTTCCATCAAGTGGTGCTTGTCCAAACTGCACCCCTGTTAAGATATATAGTGCCTTGCGAAAGTATTCGGCCCCCTTGAACTTTGCGGCCTTTTGCCACATTTCAGGCTACAAACATAAAGATATAAAACTGTATTTTTTTGTGAAGAATCAACAACAAGTGGGACACAATCATGAAGTGGAACGACATTTATTGGATATTTCAAACTTTTTTAACAAATCAAAAACTGAAATATTGGGCGTGCAAAATTATTCAGCCCCCTTAAGTTAATACTTTGTAGCGCCACCTTTTGCTGCGATTACAGCTGTAAGTCGCTTGGGGTAAGTCGCTTGGGGTATATCAGTTTTGCACATCGAGAGACTGAATTTTTTTCCCATTCCTCCTTGCAAAACAGCTCTAGCTCAGTGAGGTTGGATGGAGAGCATTTGTGAGCAGTTTTCAGTTCTTTCCACAGATTCTCGATTGGATTCAGGTCTGGAGTTTGACTTGGCCATTCTAACACCTGGATATGTTTATTTTTGAACCATTCCATTGTAGATTTTGCGTTATTTTTTGGATCATTGTCTTGTTGGAAGACAAATCTCCGTCCCAGTCTCAGGTCTTTTGCAGACTCCATCAGGTTTTCTTCCAGAATGGTCCTGTATTTGGCTCCATCCATCTTCCCATCAATTTTAACCATCTTCCCTGTCCCTGCTGAAGAAAAGCAGGCCCAAACCATGATGCTGCCACCACCATGTTTGACAGTGGAGATGGTATGTTCAGGGTGATGAGCTGTGTTGCTTTTACGCCAAACATAACGTTGTTGCCAAAAGTTCAATTTTGGTTTCATCTGACCAGAGCACCTTCTTCCACATGTTTGGTGTGTCTCCCAAGTGGCTTGTGGCAAACTTTAAACGACACTTTTTATGGATATCTTTAAGAAATGGCTTTCTTTTTGCCACTCTTCCATAAAGGCCAGATTTGTGCAATATACGACTGATTGTTGTACAATGGACAGAGTCTCCCACCTCAGCTGTAGATCTCTGCAGTTCATCCAGATTGATCATGGGCCTCTTGGCTGTATCTCTAATCAGTCTTCTCCTTGTATGAGCTGAAAGTTTAGAGGGACGGCCAGGTCTTGGTAGATTTGCAGTGGTCTGATACTCCTTCCATTTCAATATTATCGCTTGCACAGTGCTCCTTAGGATGTTTAAAGCTTGGGAAATCTTTTTGTATCCAAATCTGGCTTTAAACTTCTTCACAACAGTATCTCGGACCTGCCTGGTGTGTTCCTTGTTCTTCATGATGCTCTCTGTGCTTTTAACGGACCTCTGAGACTATCACAGTGCAGGTGCATTTATACGGAGACTTGATTACACACAGGTGGATTGTATTTATCATCATTAGTCATTTAGGTAAACATTGGATCATTCAGAGATCCTCACTGAACTTCTGGAGAGAGTTTGCTGCACTGAAAGTAAAGGGGCTGAATAATTTTGAACGGACAATTTTTCAGTTTTTGATTTGTTAAAAAAGTTTGAAATATCCAATAAATGTCGTTCCACTTCATGATTGTGTCCCATTTGTTGTTTTGTTGTTCATTCTTCACAAAAAAATACAGTTTTATATCTTTATGTTTGAAGACTGAAATGTGGCAAAAGGTCGCAAAGTTCAAGGGGGCCAAATACTTTCGCAAGGCACTGTATGTAGCCTGTTTTGTGTTAGGTTTTGTGGGTGGTTGTTTCCTTTCTTTGTGTTTACTGTTTCGGTTTTGCCACGTTTATTGTTTTACAGTTTGTTCATGTTAAGTGTCTCTTATTAAAGAACCATGAACTTCAACCTTCTATGTCACGCTGTGTTTTGGTCCTCCTTCACAGGAAGAAAGCCGTTACACCCAAACCTTAACCATTCATAATGAGGCCCTAAACATTCTGTTATAACTCTATCCCAAACCTTAACCATTCATAATGAGGCCCTAAACATTCTGTTATAACTCTATCCCAAACCTTAACCATTCATAATGAGGCCCTAAACATTCTGTTATAACTCTATCCCAAACCTTAACCATTCATAATGAGGCCCTAATCTTAATGTTATAACTCTATCCCAAACCTTAACCATTCGTAATGAGGCCCTAAACATTCTGTTATAACTCTATCCCAAACCTTAACCATTCATAATGAGGCCCTAATCTTAATGTTATAACTCTATCCCAAACCTTAACCATTCATAATGAGGCCCTAAACTTTCTGTTAAAACTCTATCCCAAACCTTAACCATTCATACTGAGGCCCTAAACATTCTGTTATAACTCTATCCCAAACCTTAACCATTCATAATGAGGCCCTAAACATTCTGTTATAACTCTATCCCAAACCTTAACCATTCATAATGAGGCCCTAAACATTCTGTTATAACTCTATCCCAAACCTTAACCATTCATAATGAGGCCCTAAACATTCTGTTATAACTCTATCCCAAACCTTAACCATTCATAATGAGGCCCTAAACATTCTGTTATAACTCTATCCCAAACCTTAACCATTCATAATGAGGCCCTAAACATTCTGTTATAACTCTATCCCAAACCTTAACCATTCATAATGAGGCCCTAAACATTCTGTTATAACTCTATCCCAAACCTTAACCATTCATAATGAGGCCCTAAACATTCTGTTTAAACTCTATCCCAAACCTTAACCATTCATAATGAGGCCCTAAACATTCTGTTATAACTCTATCCCAAACCTTAACCATTCATAATGAGGCCCTAAACATTCTGTTATAACTCTATCCCAAACCTTAACCATTCATAATGAGGCCCTAAACATTCTGTTATAACTCTATCCCAAACCTTAACCATTCATAATGAGGCCCTAAACATTCTGTTATAACTCTATCCCAAACCTTAACCATTCATAATGAGGCCCTAAACATTCTGTTATAACTCTATCCCAAACCTTAACCATTCATAATGAGGCCATAAACATTCTGTTATAACTCTATCCCAAACCTTAACCATTCATAATGAGGGGCTAAACTTAATGTTTAAACTCTATCCCAAACCTTAACCATTCATACTGAGGGGCTAATCTTAATGTTTAAACTCTATCCCAAACCTTAACCATTCATAATGAGGCCCTAAACATTCTGTTAAAACTCTATCCCAAACCTTAACCATTCATAATGAGGCCCTAAACTTTATATTTTAACTATTTTTCCATCGCTAATGGCCCGTCTCAGCCCTTTAACCTCTTGAAACTCTGGGGGCTCTATTTCATCTTTGGATGAAAAACGTTCCCGTTTTAAACAAGATATTTTGCCACAAAAAGATGCTCGACTATGTATATAATTGATAGCTTTGGAAAGAAAACACTCTGGATTTTCCAGAACTGCAAAGATATTGTCTGTGGGTGCCCTAGAACGGGAGCTACAGGCAAAACCAAGATGAAACGGCAACCAGGAAATCAGCAGGATTTTTGAGGCTCTGTTTTCCTTTGTCTCCTTATATGGCTGTGAATGCGAGAGGAATGAGCTTGCCCTATCTATCGTTTCCCCAAGTTCTCTGCAGCATTGTGACGTATTTGTAGGCATATCATTGGAAGATTGACCATAAGAGACTACATTTTCCAGGTGTCCGCCCGGTGTCCTCCGTCGAAATTGGTGCGTCATTTTCAGCTGCTGGTATTTTTCCATGCGCTTCTGAGGGGAAAGCAGGCTTCCACGAACTGCATATCAATGAAGAGATATGTGAAAAAACACCTTGAGGATTGATTCTAAACAACGTTTGCCATGTTTCGGTCGATATTATGGAGTTAATTCGGAAAAAGTTTGACGTTTTGGTGACTGAATTTTTGGTTCGTTTCGGTAGCCAAATGTGATGTACAAAACGGAGCGATTTCTCCTACACAAAGATTCTTTCAGGAAAAACTGAACATTTGCTATGTAACTGAGAGTCTCCTCTTTGAAAACATCCGAAGCTCTTCAAAGGTAAATTATTTTATTTGGTTGTTTTATTTGGTATTTGGTTATCTGGTTTTTGTGAAAATGTTGCGTGCTAAATGCTACGCAAAATGCTAAGCTAGCTTGCAATAATCTTACACAAATGATTGATTTGCTATGGTTCAAAAGCATATTTTGAAAATCTGAGATGACAGTGTTGTTAAGAAAAGGCTAAGCTTGAGGGCAGGCGCATTATTTTCATTTTATTTGCGATTTTCAGAAATCGTTAACGTTGCGTTATGCTAATGAGCCTGAGGCTTTATTCACGATCCCGGATCCGGGATGGGGAGTATCAAGAGGTTTTAACACATTGTGTTAACACAGGCTGGGCCAACTATCATCACAATACATTGTGTTAACACAGGCTGGGCCAACTATCATCACAATACATTGTGTTAACACAGGCTGGGCCAACTATCATCACAATACATTGTGTTAACACAGGCTGGGCCAACTATCATCACAACACATTGTGTTAACACAGGCTTGGCCAACTATCATCACAACACATTGTGTTAACATAGGCTTGGCCAACTATCATCACAACACATTGTGTTAACACAGGCTTGGCCAACTATCATCACAACACATTGTGTTAACATAGGCTTGGCCAACTATCATCACAACACATTGTGTTAACACAGGCTGGGCCAACTATCATCACAACACATTGTGTTAACACAGGCTTAGCCAACTATCATCACAACACATTGTGTTAACACAGGCATGACCAACTACAGTGGGGCAAAAAAGTATTTAGTCAGCCACCAATAGTGCAAGTTCTCCCACTTAAAAAGATGAGAGAGGCATGTAATTTTCATCATAGGTACACTTCAACTATGACAGACAAAATGAGGGAAAAAAATCCAGAAAATCACATTAATTAATTTATTTGCAAATTATGGTGGAAAATAATAATTTGGTCAATAACAAAAGTTTACACAGCAACTCGTATCTCTCAGAGAGTCACTATTCCACTGAGACCTAATTGAAACACAAAGCAGGAAATGGAATCAGAGCTGTGTGTGTCATCCTTATTGAAAGTCCTGTTAACTCTCTCACAAAAACACACATGTAAAAACGCTTGCACTCACACACACACACACACACACACACACACACACACACACACACACACACACACACACACACACACACACACACCCCTCTAGCTCAATCTAGCCATCTCTGGTCACTGTCAGCATCTAGTTAATGAGAAGGGAACTAAAATCAATATACACCTTGGGAGGAATTCCTGATTACCTAGCCCTCCTGTCTGTCTGTCTGTGTGTCTGTCTGTCTGTCTGTCTGTCTGTCTGTCTGTCTGTCTGTCTGTCTGTCTGTCTGTCTGCCTGCCTGCCTGTCTGTCTGTCTGTCTGTCTGTCTGTCTGTCTGTCTGTCTGTCTGTCTGTCTGTCTGTCTGTCTGTCATTGTGTGTGTGTGTGTGTGTGTCTGTCTGTCTGTCATTGTGTGTGTGTCTGTCATTGTGTGTGTGTCTGTCATTGTGTGTGTGTGTCCATCTTCCTCAGTGGGGAAAGAGAGAAATGAAGAAGTACATTTAAAGACGAACGTCGTCCTGAATCATTTCTGCTGACTAATCTCTCCCTCCTTCTCTCTCTCTCTCCTCTCCTCTCCCTCCACAGCAACAGTAATCTCTCCCTCCCTCTCTCTCTCTTGCTCTCCCTCCACAGCAACAGTAATCTCTCCCTCCCTCTCTCTCTCCTCTCCTCTCCCTCCACAGCAACAGTAATCTCTCCCTCCCTCTCTCTCTCCTCTCCTCTCCCTCCACAGCAACAGTAATCTCTCCCTCCCTCTCTCTCTCCTCTCCTCTCCCTCCACAGCAACAGTAATCTCTCCCTCCCTCTCTCTCTCCTCTCCTCTCCCTCCACAGCAACAGTAATCTCTCAGAGAGTCACTGATGTCACCCAGCCCATCAGGGCTCAAAGGCACCCAATTACCAAACATAAAGCAACTTCCACACATCCTCTCTCTCTTTCCCTCTGTTCTGAGTCTCTCCACTCCCTCTGTTCTGACTCTCTCCCCTCTCTCTCTCTCTTTCTCTCTGTTCTGAGTCTCTCCACTCCCTCTGTTCTGACTCTCCCCCTCTCTCTCTCTCTTTCCCTCTGTTCTGACTCTCTACCCTCCCTCTCTCTCTCTTTCCCTCTGTTCTGACTCTCTACCCTCCCTCTCTCTCTTTCCCTCTGTTCTGACTCTCTCCCCTCCCTCTCTCTCTTTTTCCATCTGTTCTGACTCTCCCCCTCCCTCTGTTCTGACTCTCTCCCCTCCCTCTCTCTCTCTTTCCATCTGTTCTGACTCTCACCCCTCCCTCTGTTCTGACTCTCTACCCTCCCTCTCTCTCTTTCCCTCTGTTCTGACTCTCTCTCTTTCACTCTGTTCTGACTCTCTACCCTCCCTCTCTCTCTCTCTTTCCCTCTGTTCTGACTCTCTACCCTCCTCTACCCTCCCTCTCTCTCTTTCCCTCTGTTCTGACTCTCTACCCTCCCTCTCTCTCTCTTGTCCTCTGTTCTGACTCTCTACTCTCCCTCTGTGATATCTACGTTTTTTTTAAATAAAAATGTTCACACATAAAGTGAACCGTTTTTGCTTTGTAATCGTGGGTTATTGTGTGTAGATTGATGAGGGGAAAAACACATTTAATCAATTTTAGAATAAGGCTGTAAACGTGACAAAATGTGTAAAAAGGGGTCTGAATACTTTCTGAATGTTTCTGCATATCAGTATATTAGAGAGAGAGAGAAGAGAGGGCAGAGAGCATTAGAGAGAGAGAGAGAGAGAGAGGGGGGGAGAGAGGGAGAGAGCGGAGAGCAGGCTGAGAGAGCAGTGAGAAGAGAGAGAGAGCAGAGAGAACAGAGAGAAGAGAGAGAGCAGAGAACAGAGAGAAGAGAGAGCAGAGAAAGCAGAGGGAGAGAGAGAGCAGAGAGAAGAGAGAGAGCAGAGAGCAGAGAGAAAAGAGAGCAGAGAAAGCAGAGGGAGAGAGAGAGAGCAGAGAGAACAGAGAGAAGAGAGAGCAGAGAACAGAGAGCAGAGAAAGCAGAGGGAGAGAGAGAGAGCAGAGAGAACAGAGAGAAGAGAGAGAGCAGAGAACAGAGAGCAGAGAACAGAGAGAGAGCAGACAGAGCAGAGGGAGAGAGAGAGCAGAGGGAGAGAGAGAGCAGAGGGAGAGAGAGAGCAGAGGGAGAGAGAGCAGAGAACAGAGAGAGCAGAGAGAAGAGAGAGACAGCAGATAATGAGAGCAGAAAGAGAGAGAGCAGAGAGAGAGAGCAGGGAAAAGCAAGAGAGCAAATAGAGAGGGCAGAGGGCAGAGGGAGAGAGAAGAGAGCAGAGGGAGAGAGAAGAGACCAGATAGGGAGAGCAGAGAGAGCAGAGTGAGCAGAGAGAGGAGAGAACAGAGATAGAGCAGAGAGAGAGCAAGCAGAGAGCAGGCTGAGAGAGCAGCGAGAGAAGAGAGAGAGCAGAGACAGCAGAGAGAGCGAGCAGAGAGAGAGAGAGAACAGAGAGGGCAGAGAGGGCAGAGAAAGAGAGAGAGCAGAGAGGAAGAGCAGAGAGCAGAGAGAGCAGATAAAATAGAGAGCAGCAGAGCAGAGAGTCAAGAGAGCAGAGGGAGCAGAGGGAGGGAGAGAGAGCAGAGAACAGAGAGATAGCAGAGAGCAGATAGAGCAAATGGAGGAAGAGCAGAGAGAGCAGAGAACAGAGAGAAGAGAGATAGCAGAGGGAGAGAGAGAGCAGAGAACAGAGAGAGCAGAGGCAGAGAGAGCACAGAGAGCAGAGAGAGAAAGAGAGAGAGCATATAGCAGAGAGAGCAGAGGGAGAGAGAGCAGAGAATAGATAGCAGAGAGAGCACAGAGAGCAGAAAGAGAGCAGAGAGCAGGCTGAGAGAACAGAGAGTGCAGAGTGAGCAGAAAGAGAGCATAGAAGAGAGAGCAGAGAGAGAGAGCAGAGAAAAGAGAGAGCAGAGCAGAGCAGAGAGAGCAGAGAACAGAGAGAAAAGAGTGATAGAACAGAGAGGGAGAGAGAGAGAGCTGAGAGCAGAGAGACAGATCAGGGAGAGCAGAGGGAGAGGGAGAAAGCATAGAGAGAGAGCAGAGAGATCAGAGGAAGTGAGAGAGCAGAGAGCGAGAGAGAAAGCAGAGGGAGAGAGCAGAGAGGGCAGAGAGAGAGAACAGAGAGGGCAGAGAGAGAGGGGGCAGAGAGAGAGGGAGATAGCAGAGAGGGCAGAGAGAGAGAACAGAGAGGGCAGAGAGAGAGAACAGAGAGAGCTGAGAGCAGAGAGACAGATCAGGGAGAGCAGAGGGCAGAGAGAGCAGAGAGAGAGCAGAGAGAGAGAGCAGAGAGATCAGAGGAAGTGAGAGAGCAGAGAACATAGAGAAGAGAGAGCAGAGAGAGAGGGAGCAGAGAGCAGGCTGAGAAAGCAAAGAGAGAGAACAGAGAGAGCAGACAGAGACAGAGCAGAGTGCAGAGAAAAGAATGAGAGGAAAGAGACAGAGCAGAGTGCAGATAAAAGAGTGAGAGGACAGAGACAGAGTGTGTGAAAAGAGCAGAGAACAGAGAGAGCAGAGAGAGCAGAGAGATATAGTGACCCTGCATCACAACACTCTGTTGCTATAGTGAACCTGCATCACAACACTCTGTTGCTATAGTGACCCTGCATCACAACACTGTTGCTATAGTGACCCTGCATCACAACACTGTTGCTATAGTGACCCTGCATCACAACACTCTGTTGCTATAGTAACCATGCATCACAACACTCTGTTGTACTAATTGTACAATTTGTTTAATTCTATTCCACATATTTAATTGTTTTGAATTTCATTTCATATTTGTTTCATGTTTCAACCAGTCGCAGGTTAACGTCAACCTGACAGAGGAAACGTAAAATCAATAAACAAACTGTTTTCACAAGTAACAAGCCTTTTCTTGTTTCAAGTATGTTTTATTATGAAAAGTACAATATATCCTTGTACAACTATGGAGCGTATGTCCATATATAATTGTATATAATTTGTCAGGACCCGGTTTCGAACCTGGGTCTCCGGAGTGAGAAACAGTCACTTAACCAACTGAGCCACGAATAGTCAGCAGAACCCAGAAGATGAGGCAGACACAGCAGTACTTAAGACGGTGTATTTAATAAAGAAAAATCCTTAAATACAAAAAATGGCAAATCCAAAAGGTGGTAGGAAAAGCACAAAAAGGCCTCAAAAGAAACTCACAAAAAATAAACAAAAACAAAAAACAGAATACCACAAGAGCGTCACCCGGAATCGACAAGAGTACACAGAACACTAGGGCAGGGTGCTAACATACAAACACAGAGCACAGAACTGAGGGAAACTAAGGGTTTAAATACAATTAGAGGAAACGAGGCACAGGTGCAAATAATTAATGGGGATCAAGGGAAAAACATAAGGACAAAAAGCACAATGGGGGCATCTAGTGACCAAAACCCGGAACAACCCTGGCCAAATCCTGACATAATTGTACAATTTGTTATTCAACATAAAATACATGTTATTGTAAGAGGTCCTGGGTCAAGGTCACAATTTTAGGAAGAAGAGTGTGTGTGTTTGTCCAGTGTGTGTGTGTGTGTGTGTGTGTTTTTGTCCAGTATGTGTGTGTGTGTTTGTGAGTCCAGTGTGTGTGTTTGTCCAGCATGTGTGTGTTTGTCCAGTGTGTGTGTGTGTGTGTGTTCAGTGTGTGTGTGTGTGTTCAGTGTGTGTGTGTGTGTGTGTGTGTGTGTGTGTGTGTGTGTGTGTGTTCAGTGTGTGTGTGTGTTCAGTGTGTGTGTGTGTTCAGTGTGTGTGTGTGTGTCTAGTGTGTGTGTGTGTGTGTTCAGTGTGTGTGTGTGTCTAGTGTGTGTGTGTGTGTTCAGTGTGTGTGTGTGTGTGTGTGTTCTGTGTGTGTGTCCAGTGTCTGTGTGTGTTCAGTGTGTGTGTGTGTGTCTAATGTGTGTGTGTGTCTAGTGTGTGTGTGTGTGTGTGTGTGTTCAGTGTGTGTGTGTGTGTGTGTCCAATTGTGTGTGTGTGTGTCGTTGCCCAGTGTGTGTGTGTGTGTGTGTGTGTGTGTTCAGTGTGTGTGTGTTTGTGTCCAGTGTGTGTGTGTGTGTGTGTTCAGTGTGTGTGTGTGTTTGTGTCCAGTGTGTGTGTGTGTGTCTAGCGTGTGTGTGTGTTCAGTGTTTGTGTGTCTGTGTTTGTGTGCTTGTCCAGTGTGTGTGTGTGTGTGTGTGTGTGTGTGTGTCTAGCATGTGTCTTTGCCCAGTGTGTGTATGTTCAGTGTGTGTGTTTGTGTCCAGTGTGTGTGTGTGTGTCCAATTGTGTGTGTGTGTGTCGTTGCCCAGTGTGTGTGTGTTCAGTGTGTGTGTGTGTTTGTGTCCAGTGTGTGTGTGTGTGTGTTCAGTGTGTGTGTGTGTTTGTGTCCAGTGTGTGTGTGTATGTGTCTAGCGTGTGTGTGTGTTCAGTGTGTGTGTGTCTGTGTTTGTGTGCTTGTCCAGTGTGTGTGTGTGTGTGTGTCTAGCATGTGTGTCTTTGCCCAGTGTGTGTGTGTTCAGTGTGTGTGTGTTTGTCCAGTGTGTGTGTGTGTTCAGTGTGTGTTTGTCCAGTGTGTGTGTGTGTCCAATTGTGTGTGTGTGTGTGTGTGTGTGTGTGTGTGTGTCTTTGCCCAGTGTGTGTGTGTTCAGTGTGTATGTGTCTGTCCAGTGTGTGTGTGTGTGTCTGTCCAGTGTGTGTGTGTGTGTGTGTCTGTCCAGTGTGTTTGTGTGTCTGTCCAGTGTGTTTGTGTGTGTCTAGTGTGTGTGTTTGTGTGTTTGTCCAGTGTGTGTGTGTGTGTGTGTTTGTCCAGTGTGTGTGTGTGTGTGTCCAATTGTGTGTGTGTGTGTCTTTGCCCATTGTGTGTGTGTTCAGTGTGTGTGTGTTCAGTGTGTGTGTGTCCAGTGTGTGTGTCTGTCCAGTGTGTGTGTGTTTGTCCAGCGTGTGTGTGTGAAATGTGAGTGTGCGTCCAGTGTGTGTGTGTTTCCAGTGTGTGTTTATGTGAGCGTGTCCAGTGTGTGTGTGTGTTCAGGGTGTGTGTGTCGGTCCAGTGTGTGTGTGTGTGTGTGTGTGTGTGTGTGTGTGTGTGTGTGTGTGAGTGAGTCCAGTGTGTGTTCAGGGTGTGTGTGTGTGTGAGTGAGTCCAGTGTGTGTGTGTGTGTGTGTGAGTCCAGTGTGTGTGTGTGAGTGCAGTGTGTGTGTGTGAGTCCAGTGTGTGTGTGTGTGTGTGTGTGTGTGTGTGTATGTGTGAGTCCAGTGTGTGTGTGTGAGTCCAGTGTGTGTTTGTGTGTGTGTGTGTGTGTGTGTGTGTCTGTGTGAGTCCAGTGTGTGTTCAGTGTGTGTGTGTCCAGTGTGTGTGTGTGTGTGTGTCTTTGCCCAGTGTGTGTGTGTGTGTGTCTTTGCCCAGTGTGTGTGTTTGTCCAGTGTGTGTGTGTGCAATGTGAGTGTGCGTCCAGTGTGTGTGTGTTTCCAGTGTGTGTTTATGTGTGTGTGTTCAGGGTGTGTGTGTCGGTCCAGTGTGTGTGTGTGTGTGAGTCCAGTGTGTGTTCAGGGTGTGTGTGAGTCCAGTGTGTGTGTGTGAGTGTGTGTGTGTGTGTGAGTCCAGTGTGTGTGTGTGTGTGAGTCCAGTGTGTGTGGGTGTGTGTGAGTCCAGTGTGTGTGTGTGTGTGTGTGAGTCCAGTGTGTGTGTGTGTGTTCGTGAGTCCAGTGTGTGTGTGTGTGTGTGTGTGTGTCAGGTTATTATTTCAGGGACACTGAGTCGCCTTCCCAACAAACCCAAAACCCTGGATAGAGGGGCTCAGTGAAAGTGGAGGTGAATGTGATCAGGTGGGTCAGTGTGTCAGAGGAGGCTCTATAGAAGGACAGAGTGCCGGCTGGCCAGTCCAGATACACTCCTACTCTGTGGGGGCTGGAGGGGGGGACGTCTATGGTAGTGGGATTACTATTGTGATAGGCAATGTATCTGTTGTTAGAGCAGAACAGACTCCAGGACTTGTTATTGTATCCAAGACAACATTCATCAACCCCTCCTTTCCTGCTGATTCCTTTATATGTCACTCCAATAACAGCCCCCCCACTCCACTCTACCTCCCAGTAACAGCGCCCAGTCAGACCCTCTCTACACAGCACCTGTCCCCAGCCCTCAAATCTCTCTGGGTGATCAGGATACGGCTGCTCCTCTCTCCTACATGTCACCTTTCTGTTCTCCTCAGACAGAGAGAGGTGTCTGTCTACTGTGTTTGGGTCCAGTGTGAGATCACAGACATCTGATGGATGAAACCAGACACAATATTCGAAATCATCATCATTCACATTAGAATGTTAACTCACTTTTCACTAATTAATTTAATGTAGATGTTTCTAGGTATCTAAAGGAGAAGTTAAGGTAACTTGAGACTTGTTGAATGATCATATGTTATACTGTATGGTAATATAAAACACACTTATTCCTATTAAACACACATGCAACTCTTTGTAAACGTTGGTGTCCCTGATTTCTGCTTCTGTAGAACTACAGCTGATATTTAATATGACCAAGTCAGTAATGATGGTGGTCTTTGACTTAACTTGAATTAAGACTTATTCTTAGTCATATTCTTCACAGCAGTCAACACTCACATTTTCTAAGTCCAGGTTTCATTCTGTTCTCTCCACCATGTTCCACACTGTAGCGGTAAGCAGAAGAACAGACAGTCATTGAGGGATACACCTGAACACACACACACACACACACACACACACACACACACACACACACACACACACACACACACACACACACACACACACCTGATAAGTTTAAGGACACTATTGGCTGTTCTGCTGTTTGGCTTCTGTTACAGTTGTTCTATAAGAGTTAAGAGGAAAGAGGAAGAGACCCTGATTCAGGCGTTTAAAAGGGAAAGTTGAGTGTTTACATTTCAACATGGTTCAGTTCTGATATGAACATTGACATAGTTTAGGGGTGTTTTTGGTTAGTTAGTTAGTTAGCTGTATAGTAGCAGGCTAGTCTAGTTTAGGGGTGTTTTTGGTTAGTTAGTTAGCTGTATAGTAGTAGGCTAGTCTAGTTTAGGGGTGTTTTTGGTTAGTTAGTTAGCTGTATAGTAGTAGGCTAGTCTAGTTTAGGGGTGTTTTTGGTTAGTTAGTTAGTTAGCTGTATAGTAGCAGGCTAGTCTAGTTTAAGGGTGTTTTTGGTAAATTAGTTAGCTGTATAGTAGTAGGCTAGTCTAGTTTAGGGGTGTTTTTGGTTAGTTAGTTAGCTGTATAGTAGTAGGTTAGCTGTATAGTAGTAGGCTAGTCTAGTTTAGGGGTGTTTTTGGTTAGTTAGTTAGCTGTATAGTAGTAGGCTAGTCTAGTTTAGGGGTGTTTTTGGTTAGTTAGTTAGCTGTATAGTAGTAGGCTAGTCTAGTTTAGGGGTGTTTTTGGTAAGTTAGTTAGCTGTATAGTAGTAGGCTAGCTGTATAGTAGTAGGCTAGTCTAGTTTAGGGGTGTTTTTGGTTAGTTAGCTGTATAGTAGTAGACTAGTCTAGTTTAGGGGTGTTTTTGGTAAGTTAGTTAGCTGTATAGTAGTAGGTTAGCTGTATTGTAGTAGGCTAGTCTAGTTTAGGGGTGTTTTTGGTTAGTTAGCTGTATACTAGTAGACTAGTCTAGTTTAGGGGTGTTTTTGGTTAGTTAGCTGTATAGTAGCAGGCTAGTCTAGTTTAGGGGTGTTTTTGGTTAGTTCGTTAGCTGTATAGTAGTAGGCTAGTCTAGTTTAGGGGTGTTTTTGGTTAGTTAGTTAGCGGTATAGTAGTAGGCTAGTCTAGTTTAGGGGTGTATTTGGTTAGTTAGTTAGCTGTATAGTAGTAGGCTAGTCTAGTTTAGGGGTGTTTTTGGTTAGTTAGTTAGCTGTATAGTAGTAGACTAGTCTAGTTTAGGGGTGTTTTTGGTTAGCTAGTTAGCTGTATAGTAGCAGGCTAGTCTAGTTTAGGGGTGTTTTTGGTTAGTTAGTTAGCGGTATAGTAGTAGGCTAGTCTAGTTTAGGGGTGTTTTTGGTTAGTTAGTTAGCTGTATAGTAGTAGGCTAGTCTAGTTTAGGGGTGTTTTTGGTTAGCTAGTTAGCTGTATAGTAGCAGGCTAGTCTAGTTTAGGGGTGTTTTTGGTTAGTTAGTTAGCTGTATAGTAGTAGACTAGTCTAGTTTAGTGGTGTTGTGGGATATTTGTTTCTTTCCCAGCTCAGCCCCTTTACCGTGTGATTAAAATAAACCCTGAGTGTTTGACGGTAATTTAGTTGTCTGTGGTTTTTCGTTCTCATTGTTACTTTTTCACTATTATGATTTGCATACGTTATGTTACACACACACAGGACACACACACACACACACACACACACACACAGTCAGTAACTTTGTCCAAGTGTTGGTCAGAATGTTTGTCTTAACCAGCCTGATAAGTCCAACATGTCTGATATGAACATTGACATAAACCCTCTACATACTTGAGTTTCTCCAGTCTGCAGTGTGGATCCTCCAGTCCAGCAGAGAGCAGTCTGACTCCTGAGTCTCCTGGGTGATTGTAGCTCAGGTCCAGCTCTCTCAGGTGTGAGGGGTTTGACCTCAGAGCTGAGACCAGAGAAGCACAGCCTTCCTCTGTGACTAGACAGCCTGACAGCCTGCAAAGAGTCAAATCATATTAAAATCACACTGATATTCTTTGGTGGTTAAAATAGTGGCAGTATATTTTTTCAACATATTCAGATACATCAGTGTCCTGAAACCTGCCATATCTATTCATAAATTAATGTATCATCATTAAAAATTTCATTATTATAAATTATCATAATATTACTTGTAGAGAGACAAATGTATAGTACAAATATTATAGTAGACTGTCCAGACCAGTTTAAAAAGCAGTATCAGTCAGAAGACAGACAGTGAGGAATCAGATTTAGATTGTATTGAGTATACAGTCCTCACCATATCTATTTAGACAGTGAGGTATCAGATTTAGATTGTATTGAGTATACAGTCCACACCATATCTATTTAGACAGTGAGGTATCAGATTTAGATTGTATTGAGTATACAGTCCACACCATATCTATTTAGACAGTGAGGAATCAGATTTAGATTGTATTGAGCATACAGTCCACACCATATCTATTTAGACAGTGAGGAATCAGATTTAGATTGTATTGAGTATACAGTCCACAATATATATTATACTGACCTCAGAGTCTCCAGTTTACAGTGGGGATTCCCCAGTCCAGCAGAGAGCAGCTTCACTCCTGAATCCTTCAGGTCGTTGTTACTCAGATCCAGCTCTCTCAGGTGTGAGGGGTTTGAACTGAGAACTGAGGCCAACACTTCACAGGATGTGTCTGTGAGTTTACAGCCAATGAGTCTGCCAACACAGAAGAAATACTATGACAGACAGGTTATATTAAAATATTTTGCTTAGCTTTCCCTGCTTAAACTGTTAGCACTGCTCAAATAATGTGTATATTGTGCAGATCAGTTTGTAATATAGTTAGAGAGTTTTCAGCTGATAGAAAGTTTATTCAGCCAATATAACTGTTGGTCCATACAGTAAAGTTTGGTCTGAGGGATAGTCACATGAATACTTACAGAGCTTTCCTGCAGCCTCTCACAGCTGGGACCAGTCTCCTACGACCCTCCTCTGATGTCTTATATTCCTTCAGGTCAAACACATCCAGAACCTCCTCTGATATCTGCAGCATGTAGGCCAGCGCTGAACACTGAGCAAGGGAGAGGTTTTTGGATCTGTTCTCTGACCTCAAGTACACTTCGATTACTTTCTGTACTGACTGGTCTTTCATCTCTATCAGACAGTGGAAGAGATTGATGCACCTCTCAGGGGAGATGTTCTTCCTCTGCATCACCTTCAGGGATCGGATTGTTTTCTTGACGCTCTCTGGACTGCTTTCTGTCTGTGTCACCAGACCTCGTAGGAGTTTCTGATTGGCTGCCAGTGACATGCCATGAAGGAAGCGGACAAAAAGGTCCAGGTGTCCATTCTTACTCTCCAAGGCTTTATCCACGGCACTCTTCAGCAGCTCATCCAAGGTTAGCTCTTCAGACGCACCTCTAGACTTTCTCTTGAGGAAGGGCTTCAGTGCATCCATGTTCCTGGTTGTGTAACAATGGTACATGTAGACAGCTGAGAGAAACTCCTGAATGCTCAGATGAACAAAGCAGTACACCACTCTCTGAAATAACACAGACTCTTCTTTAAAGATTTGTGTGCACACTCCTGAGTACACTGAAGCTTCTTTGACATCAAGGCCAGCCTCTTTCAGGTCTTCTTCATAGAACATCAGATTACCCTTCTCCAGATTTTTAAACGCCAGCTTCCCCAGCTTCAGAAGAATTTCCTTATCTGACTCCATGAGCTCCTCTTGATCCATCTCATCTCTTCCATGATACTTCTGGTTCTTCAGGCTGGTCTGAATGAGCAGGAAGTGTATGGACATCTCAGTCAGAGTCTTGGGCATCTCTCTCCTCTTGTCTGTACTCAACATGTGTTCAAGGACTGTTGCAGAAATCCAACAGAAGACTGGAATGTGGCACATGATGTGGAGGCTCCTTGATGTCTTTATGTGTGAGATGATTCTGCTGGCCAGGTCCTCATCACTGAATCTCTTCCTGAAGTACTCCTCCTTCTGTGGGTCATTGAACCCCCGTACCTCTGTTACCTGGTCAACACACTGAGGGGGGATCTGATTGGTTGCTGCTGGTCGGGAGGTTATCCATAGGAGAGCAGAGGGAAGCAGATTCCCCTTGATGAGATTTGTCAGCAGAACATCAAGAGACGATGTCTGGGTGACATCAGACACCTTTTCATTGTGCTGGAAATCCAATGGAAATCTGCTTTCATCCAAACCATCCAAGATGAACATAGTTTTACAGGCAGTGAGTTTCTCTGCATTGCCTTTGTCTAGTTCTGTGTGGAAGTCATTTAAAAGTCTGAGAAGACTGTACTGGCGATCTTTGATCAAGTTCAGCTCCCGGAAAGGAAGCACAAATATGATCTCCACATCTTGATTAGCCTTCCCTTCAGCCCAGTCTAGGATGAACTTCTGCACAGAGACTGTTTTTCCGATGCCAGCGATGCCCTTCGTCAGCACAGTTCTGATGCGTCTCTCTTGGCCAGCTAAGGGTTTAAAGATGTCATTGCAGTGGATTGCTGTGTCATGTGAGGTTGGTGTCCTGGATGCTGTCTCTAGCTGCCACACCTCATGTTCATTGTTAACCGCTTCACTCTCTCCTTCTGTGATGTAGAGCTCTGTGTAAATCCTGTTAAGGGGAGTTTGAGTCCCTGCTGTTTCGATGCCTTCTATCACACATTCATACCTCCTCATCAGACTGTCTTTATGGTTTACTACAGCTCTCTGCAGACTGTCTTCATGGTTCACTACAGCTCTCTGCAGACTGTCTTCATGGTTTACTACAGCTCTCTGCAGACTGTCTTCATGGTTTACTACAGCTCTCTGCAGACTGTCTTCATGGTTTACTACAGCTCTCTGCAGACTGTCTTCATGGTTTACTACAGCTCTCTGCAGACTGTCTTCATGGTTTACTACAGCTCTCTGCAGACTGTCTTCATGGTTTACTACAGCTCTCTGCAGACTGTCTTCATGGTTTACTACAGCTCTCTGCAGACTGTCTTCATGGTTTACTACAGCTCTCTGCAGACTGTCTTCATGGTTTACTACAGCTCTCTGCAGACTGTCTTCATGGTTTACTACAGCTCTCTGCAGACTGTCTTCATGGTTTACTACAGCTCTCTGCAGACTGTCTTCATGGTTTACTACAGCTCTCTGCAGACTGTCTTCATGGTTTACTACAGCTCTCTGCAGACTGTCTTCATGGTTTACTACAGCTCTCTGCAGACTGTCTTCATGGTTTACTACAGCTCTCTGCAGACTGTCTTCATGGTTTACTACAGCTCTCTGCAGGCTGTCTTCATGGTTTACTACAGCTCTCTGCAGGCTGTCTTCATGGTTTACTACAGCTCTCTGCAGGCTGTCTTCATGGTTTACTACAGCTCTCTGCAGACTGTCTTCATGGTTTACTACAGCTCTCTGCAGACTGTCTTCATGGTTTACTACAGCTCTCTGCAGACTGTCTTCATGGTTTACTACAGCTCTCTGCAGACTGTCTTCATGGTTTACTACAGCTCTCTGCAGACTGTCTTCATGGTTTACTACAGCTCTCTGCAGACTGTCTTCATGGTTTACTACAGCTCTCTGCAGACTGTCTTCATGGTTTACTACAGCTCTCTGCAGACTGTATTTATGGTTTACTACAGCTCTCTGCAGGCTGTCATCCACTACAAGGAAGAGGAAAAGGATGTGTATCAGACACATTCGTTAACAGGATGAAGTGGGTCTTCACATCTACAGTAACTTATATTATCTCATATGATTGTAGTTAACTCTTAATCATATTGAGGCATTGACTTAGCACAGGTCTGCAAGTGTCCTTACTGTTTTCAGAGCCTCTTGCATCATTGGGTTCACTCAGGTGCTGTAGTACAGGACGTGTCCTGGATCTCTTTCTACACCGAGGACAGGCATAGTCTCCTGAAGGAGCAGGTTTCTCCCAGTATCTGGTGATGCACTGTCTGCAGAACCTGTGTCCACAGGTGATAGAGACTGGATCCCTCAGCACCTGCTGACACACTGCACACCTGGACTGATCCTCTGGCAGAGTAGACCATCCACTACAGAGATAAAGAAGAGAGAGATACTGATCCTCTAACAGAGTAGACCATCCACTACAGAGATAAAGGACAGAGAGATACTGATCCTCTAACAGAGTAGACCATCCACTACAGAGATAAAGGAGAGAGAGATACTGATCCTCTAACAGAGTAGACCATCCACTACAGAGATAAAGGAGAGAGAGATACTGATCCTCTAACAGAGTAGACCATCCACTACAGAGATAAAGGAGAGAGAGATACTGATCCTCTAACAGAGTAGACCATCCACTACAGAGATAAAGGAGAGAGAGATACTGATCCTCTAACAGAGTAGACCATCCACTACAGAGATAAAGGAGAGAGAGATACTGATCCTCTAACAGAGTAGACCATCCACTACAGAGATAAAGAGAGAGAGATACTGATCCTCTAACAGAGTAGACCATCCACTACAGAGATAAAGGAGAGAGAGATACTGATCCTCTAACAGAGTAGACCATCCACTACAGAGAAAAAGGAGAGAGATACTGATCCTCTAACAGAGTAGACCATCCACTACAGAGATAAAGGACAGAGAGATACTGATCCTCTAACAGAGTAGACCATCCACTACAGAGAAAAAGGAGAGAGATATTGATCCTCTAACAGAGTAGACCATCCACTACAGAGATAAAGGAGAGAGATACTGATCCTCTAACAGAGTAGACCATCCACTACAGAGATAAAGGAGAGAGATACTGATCCTCTAACAGAGTAGACCATCCAATACAGAGATAAAGGAGAGAGAGAGAGATATTGATCCTCTAACAGAGTAGACCATCCACTACAGAGATAAAGGAGAGAGAGAGATATTGATCCTCTAACAGAGTAGACCATCCACTACAGAGATAAAGGAGAGAGATACTGATCCTCTAACAGAGTAGACCATCCACTACAGAGATAAAGGAGAGAGAGAGATACTGATCCTCTAACAGAGTAGACCATCCACTACAGAGATAAAGGAGAGAGATATTGATCCTCTAACAGAGTAGACCATCCACTACAGAGATAACGGAGAGAGAGATACTGATCCTCTAACAGAGTAGACCATCCACTACAGAGATAAAGGACAGAGATACTGATACTCTAACAGAGTAGACCATCCACTACAGAGATAAAGAAGAGAGAGATACTGATTCTCTAACAGAGTAGACCATCCACTACAGAGATAAAGGAGAGAGATACTGATCCTCTAACAGAGTAGACCATCCACTACAGAGATAAAGGAGAGAGATACTGATCCTCTAACAGAGTAGACCATCCACTACAGAGATAAAGGACAGAGAGAGAGAGAGATACTGATACTCTAACATAGTAGACCATCCACTACAGAGATAAAGGAGAGAGAGCGATATTGATCCTCTAACAGAGTAGACCATCCACTACAGAGATAAAGGAGAGAGAGATACTGATCCTCTAACAGAGTAGACCATCCACTACAGAGATAAAGGACAGAGAGATACTGATCCTCTAACAGAGTAGACCATCCACTACAGAGATAAAGGAGAGAGAGATACTGATCCTCTAACAGAGTAGACCATCCACTACAGAGATAAAGGAGAGAGATACTGATCCTCTAACAGAGTAGACCATCCACTACAGAGATAAAGGAGAGAGAGAGAGAGATATTGATCCTCTAACAGAGTAGACCATCCACTACAGAGATAAAGGAGAGAGAGAGATATTGATCCTCTAACAGAGTAGACCATCCACTACAGAGATAAAGGACAGAGATACTGATACTCTAACAGAGTAGACCATCCACTACAGAGATAAGGAGAGAGAGAGATATTGATCCTCTAACAGAGTAGACCATCCACTACAGAGATAAAGGAGAGAGATACTGATCCTCTAACAGAGTAGACCATCCACTACAGAGATAAAGGAGAGATACTGATCCTCTAACAGAGTAGACCATCCACTACAGAGATAAAGGAGAGAGAGAGATATTGATCCTCTAACAGAGTAGACCATCCACTACAGAGATAAAGGAGAGAGAGAGAGATATTGATCCTCTAACAGAGTAGACCATCCACTACAGAGATAAAGGAGAGAGAGAGAGATATTGATCCTCTAACAGAGTAGACCATCCACTACAGAGATAAAGGAGAGAGAGAGATACTGATCCTCTAACAGAGTAGACCATCCACTACAGAGATAAAGGACAGAGATACTGATCCTCTAACAGAGTAGACCATCCACTACAGAGATAAAGGAGAGAGATACTGATCCTCTAACAGAGTAGACCAACTACTACAGAGATAAAGGAGAGAGATACTGATCCTCTAACAGAGTAGACCATCCACTACAGAGATAAAGGAGAGAGAGAGATACTGATCCTCTAACATAGTAGACCATCCACTACAGAGATAAAGGAGAGAGATATTGATCCTCTAACAGAGTAGACCATCCACTACAGAGATAAAGGAGAGAGAGAGATACTGATCCTCTAACAGAGTAGGCCATCCACTACAGAGATAAAGGAGAGAGAGATATTGATCCTCTAACAGAGTAGACCATCCACTACAGAGATAAAGGAGAGAGATACTGATCCTCTAACAGAGTAGACCATCCACTACAGAGATAAAGGAGAGAGATACTGATCCTCTAACAGAGTAGACCATCCACTACAGAGATAAAGGAGAGAGATACTGATCCTCTAACAGAGTAGACCATCCACTACAGAGATAAAGGAGAGAGAGAGAGATATTGATCCTCTAACAGAGTAGACCATCCACTACAGAGATAAAGGAGAGAGAGAGATACTGATCCTCTAACAGAGTAGACCATCCACTACAGAGATAAAGGAGAGAGATATTGATCCTCTAACAGAGTAGACCATCCACTACAGAGATAAAGGACAGAGATACTGATACTCTAACAGAGTAGACCATCCACTACAGAGATAAAGGAGAGAGAGAGAGATATTGATCCTCTAACAGAGTAGACCATCCACTACAGAGATAAAGGAGAGAGAGAGATACTGATCCTCTAACAGAGTAGACCATCCACTACAGAGATAAAGGAGAGAGAGAGATATTGATCCTCTAACAGAGTAGACCATCCACTACAGAGATAAAGAAGAGAGAGATACTGATCCTCTAACAGAGTAGACCATCCACTACAGAGATAAAGGAGAGAGATACTGATCCTCTAACAGAGTAGACCATCCACTACAGAGATAAAGGAGAGATACTGATCCTCTAACAGAGTAGACCATCCACTACAGAGATAAAGGAGAGAGATACTGATCCTCTAACAGAGTAGACCATCCACTACAGAGATAAAGAAGAGAGAGATACTGATCCTCTAACAGAGTAGACCATCCACTACAGAGATAAAGGAGACAGAGACATCTTGAACATTCATAGACAGACAGCTGGGAACAGTATACTCTGTTCATAGACAGACAGACAGATGGGAACAGTATACTCTGTTCATAGACAGACAGATGGGAATAGTATACTCTGTTCATAGACAGACAGATGGGAACAGTATACTCTGTTCATAGACAGACAGATGGGAACAGTATACTCTGTTCATAGACAGGGGAACAGTATACTCTGTTCATAGACAGACAGATGGGAACAGTATACTCTGTTCATAGACAGACAGCTGGGAACAGTATACTCTGTTCATAGACAGACAGACAGACAGATGGGAACAGTATACTCTGTTCATAGACAGACAGACAGACAGATGGGAACAGTATAATGTGTTCATAGACAGACAGACAGATGGGAACAGTATACTCTGTTCATAGACAGACAGGTGGGAACAGTATACTCTGTTCATAGACAGGGGAACAGTATACTCTGTTCATAGACAGACAGATGGGAACAGTATACTCTGTTCATAGACAGACAGCTGGGAACAGTATACTCTGTTCATAGACAGACAGACAGACAGATGGGAACAGTATACTCTGTTCATAGACAGACAGACAGACAGATGGGAACAGTATACTCTGTTCATAGACAGACAGCTGGGAACAGTATACTCTGTTCATAGACAGACAGATGGGAACAGTATACTCTGTTCATAGACAGACAGACAGATGGGAACAGTATACTCTGTTCATAGACAGACAGACAGATGGGAACAGTATACTCTGTTCATAGACAGACAGCTGGGAACAGTATACTCTGTTCATAGACAGACAGATGGGAACAGTATACTCTGTTCATAGACAGACAGATGGGAACAGTATACTCTGTTCATAGACAGACAGATGGGAACAGTATACTCTGTTCATAGACAGATGGGAACAGTATACTCTGTTCATAGACAGACAGATGGGAACAGTATACTCTGTTCATAGACAGATGGGAACAGTATACTCTGTTCATAGACAGACAGATGGGAACAGTATACTCTGTTCATAGACAGACAGATGGGAACAGTATACTCTGTTCATAGACAGACAGACAGATGGGAACAGTATACTCTGTTCATAGACAGACAGATGGGAACAGTATACTCTGTTCATAGACAGACAGCTGGGAACAGTATACTCTGTTCATAGACAGACAGATGGGAACAGTATACTCTGTTCATAGACAGACAGATGGGAACAGTATACTCTGTTTATAGACAGATGGGAACAGTATACTCTGTTCATAGACAGACAGCTTGGAACAGTATACTCTGTTTATAGACAGATGGGAACAGTATACTCTGTTCATAGACAGACAGCTGGGAACAGTATACTCTGTTCATAGACAGACAGCTGGGAACAGTATACTCTGTTCATAGACAGACAGATGGGAACAGTATACTCTGTTCATAGACAGACAGCTGGGAACAGTATAATCTGTTCATAGACAGATGGGAACAGTATACTCTGTTCATAGACAGATGGGAACAGTATACTCTGTTCATAGACAGACAGATGGGAACAGTATACTCTGTTCATAGACAGATGGGAACAGTATACTCTGTTCATAGACAGACAGATGGGAACAGTATACTCTGTTCATAGACAGACAGATGGGAACAGTATACTCTGTTCATAGACAGACAGATGGGAACAGTATACTCTGTTCATAGACAGACAGATGGGAACAGTATACTCTGTTCATAGACAGACAGATGGGAACAGTATACTCTGTTCATAGACAGACAGATGGGAACAGTATACTCTGTTCATAGACAGACAGATGGGAACAGTATACTCTGTTTATAGACAGATGGGAACAGTATACTCTGTTCATAGACAGACAGCTTGGAACAGTATACTCTGTTCATAGACAGACAGATGGGAACAGTATACTCTGTTCATAGACAGATGGGAACAGTATACTCTGTTCATAGACAGACAGCTGGCAACAGTATACTCTGTTCATAGACAGACAGATGGGAACAGTATACTCTGTTCATAGACAGACAGATGGGAACAGTATACTCTGTTCATAGACAGATGGGAACAGTATACTCTGTTCATAGACAGACAGCTGGGAACAGTATACTCTGTTCATAGACAGACAGATGGGAACAGTATACTCTGTTCATAGACAGACAGATGGGAACAGTATACTCTGTTCATAGACAGACAGATGGGAACAGTATACTCTGTTCATAGACAGATGGGAACAGTATACTCTGTTCATAGACAGACAGCTGGGAACAGTATACTCTGTTCATAGACAGACAGATGGGAACAGTATACTCTGTTCATAGACAGATGGGAACAGTATAATGTGTTCATAGACAGACAGACAGATGGGAACAGTATACTCTGTTCATAGACAGACAGCTGGGAACAGTATACTCTGTTCATAGACAGACAGATGGGAACAGTATACTCTGTTCATAGACAGGGGAACAGTATACTCTGTTCATAGACAGACAGATGGGAACAGTATACTCTGTTCATAGACAGACAGCTGGGAACAGTATACTCTGTTCATAGACAGACAGACAGGCAGATGGGAACAGTATACTCTGTTCATAGACAGACAGCTGGGAACAGTATACTCTGTTCATAGACAGACAGATGGGAACAGTATACTCTGTTCATAGACAGACAGCTGGGAACAGTATACTCTGTTCATAGACAGATGGGAACAGTATACTCTGTTCATAGACAGACAACTGGGAACAGCATACTCTGTTCATAGACAGACAGACAGATGGGAACAGTATACTCTGTTCATAGACAGACAGACAGATGGGAACAGTATACTCTGTTCATAGACAGACAGATGGGAACAGTATACTCTGTTCATAGACAGACAGCTGGGAACAGTATACTCTGTTCATAGACAGACAGATGGGAACAGTATACTCTGTTCATAGACAGACAGATGGGAACAGTATACTCTGTTTATAGACAGATGGGAACAGTATACTCTGTTCATAGACAGACAGCTTGGAACAGTATACTCTGTTTATAGACAGATGGGAACAGTATACTCTGTTCATAGACAGACAGCTGGGAACAGTATACTCTGTTCATAGACAGACAGCTGGGAACAGTATACTCTGTTCATAGACAGACAGATGGGAACAGTATACTCTGTTCATAGACAGACAGCTGGGAACAGTATACTCTGTTCATAGACAGATGGGAACAGTATACTCTGTTCATAGACAGACAGATGGGAACAGTATACTCTGTTCATAGACAGACAGATGGGAACAGTATACTCTGTTTATAGACAGATGGGAACAGTATACTCTGTTCATAGACAGACAGCTTGGAACAGTATACTCTGTTCATAGACAGACAGATGGGAACAGTATACTCTGTTCATAGACAGATGGGAACAGTATACTCTGTTCATAGACAGACAGCTGGCAACAGTATACTCTGTTCATAGACAGACAGATGGGAACAGTATACTCTGTTCATAGACAGACAGATGGGAACAGTATACTCTGTTCATAGACAGATGGGAACAGTATACTCTGTTCATAGACAGACAGCTGGGAACAGTATACTGTGTTCATAGACAGACAGATGGGAACAGTATACTCTGTTCATAGACAGACAGACAGATGGAAACAGTATACTCTGTTCATAGACAGACAGATGGGAACAGTATACTATGTTCATAGACAGATGGGAACAGTATACTCTGTTCATAGACAGATGGGAACAGTATACTATGTTCATAGACAGGGGAACAGTATACTCTGTTCATAGACAGACAGATGGGAACAGTATACTATGTTCATAGACAGATGGGAACAGTATACTCTGTTCATAGACAGACAGATGGGAACAGTATACTCTGTTCATAGACAGACAGATGGGAACAGTATACTCTGTTCATAGACAGACAGCTGGGAACAGTATACTCTGTTCATAGACAGACAGATGGGAACAGTATACTCTGTTCATAGACAGGGGAACAGTATACTCTGTTCATAGACAGACAGATGGGAACAGTATACTCTGTTCATAGACAGACAGACAGATGGAAACAGTATACTCTGTTCATAGACAGACAGATGGGAACAGTATACTATGTTCATAGACAGATGGGAACAGTATACTCTGTTCACAGACAGACAGATGGGGACAGTATACTCTGTTCATAGACAGACAGATGGGAACAGTATACTCTGTTCATAGACAGACAGATGGGAACAGTATACTCTGTTCATAGACAGGGGAACAGTATACTCTGTTTATAGACAGACAGGTGGGAACAGTATACTCTGTTCATAGACAGGGGAACAGTATAATCTGTTCATAGACAGACAGACAGATGGGAACAGTATACTCTGTTCATAGACAGATGGGAACAGTATACTCTGTTCACAGACAGATGGGAACAGTATACTCTGTTCATAGACAGATGGGAACAGTATACTCTGTTCACAGACAGATGGGAACAGTATACTCTGTTCACAGACAGACAGCTGGGAACAGTATACTCTGTTCATAGACAGATGGGAACAGTATACTCTGTTCATAGACAGACAGATGGGAACAGTATACTCTGTTCATAGACAGGGGAACAGTATACTCTGTTTATAGACAGACAGGTGGGAACAGTATACTCTGTTCATAGACAGACAGCTGGGAACAGTATACTCTGTTCATAGACAGATGGGAACAGTATACTCTGTTCACAGACAGATGGGAACAGTATACTCTGTTCACAGACAGACAGCTGGGAACAGTATACTCTGTTCATAGACAGATGGGAACAGTATACTCTGTTCATAGACAGACAGATGGGAACAGTATACTCTGTTCATAGACAGGGGAACAGTATACTCTGTTTATAGACAGACAGGTGGGAACAGTATACTCTGTTCATAGACAGACAGATGGGAACAGTATACTCTGTTCATAGACAGGGGAACAGTATACTCTGTTTATAGACAGACAGATGGGAACAGTATACTCTGTTCATAGACAGACAGCTGGGAACAGTATACTCTGTTCATAGACAGACAACTGGGAACAGTATACTCTGTTCATAGACAGACAGATGGGAACAGTATACTCTGTTCATAGACAGACAGCTGGGAACAGTATACTCTGTTCATAGACAGACAGATGGGAACAGTATACTCTGTTTATAGACAGACAGATGGGAACAGTATACTCTGTTCATAGACAGACAGCTGGGAACAGTATACTCTGTTCATAGACAGACAGATGGGAACAGTATACTCTGTTCATAGACAGATGGGAACAGTATACTCTGTTCATAGACAGATGGGAACAGTATACTCTGTTCATAGACAGGGGAACAGTATACTCTGTTCATAGACAGCTGGGAACAGTATACTCTGTTCATAGACAGATGGGAACAGTATACTCTGTTCATAGACAGACAGCTGGGAACAGTATACTCTGTTCATAGACAGATGGGAACAGTATACTCTGTTCATAGACAGACAGCTGGGAACAGTATACTCTGTTCATAGACAGACAGATGGGAACAGTATACTCTGTTCCTAGACAGACAGCTGGGAACAGTATACTCTGTTCATAGACAGACAGCTGGGAACAGTATACTCTGTTTATAGACAGACAGATGGGAACAGTATACTCTGTTCATAGACAGACAGATGGGAACAGTATACTCTGTTCATAGACAGACAGATGGGAACAGTATACTCTGTTTATAGACAGACAGGTGGGAACAGTATACTCTGTTCATAGACAGGGGAACAGTATACTCTGTTTATAGACAGACAGGTGGGAACAGTATAATCTGTTCATAGACAGACAGACAGATGGGAACAGTATACTCTGTTCATAGACAGATGGGAACAGTATAATCTGTTCATAGACAGACAGACAGATGGGAACAGTATACTCTGTTCATAGACAGATGGGAACAGTATACTCTGTTCATAGACAGGGGAACAGTATACTCTGTTCATAGACAGACAACTGGGAACAGTATACTCTGTTCATAGACAGACAGATGGGAACAGTATACTCTGTTCATAGACAGACAGATGGGAACAGTATACTCTGTTCATAGACAGACAGCTGGGAACAGTATACTCTGTTCATAGACAGGGGAACAGTATACTCTGTTCATAGACAGACAGCTGGGAACAGTATACTCTGTTCATAGACAGACAGATGGGAACAGTATACTCTGTTCATAGACAGACAGCTGGGAACAGTATACTCTGTTCATAGACAGACAGATGGGAACAGTATACTCTGTTCATAGACAGACAGATGGGAACAGTATACTCTGTTCATAGACAGGGGAACAGTATACTCTGTTCATAGACAGATGGGAACAGTATACTCTGTTCATAGACAGATGGGAACAGTATACTCTGTTCATAGACAGACAGACAGATGGGAACAGTATACTCTGTTCATAGACAGACAGATGGGAACAGTATACTCTGTTCATAGACAGACAGGTGGGAACAGTATACTCTGTTCATAGACAGGGGAACAGTATACTCTGTTCATAGACAGACAGCTGGGAACAGTATACTCTGTTCATAGACAGACAGACAGATGGGAACAGTATACTCTGTTCATAGACAGCTGGGAACAGTATACTCTGTTCATAGACAGATGGGAACAGTATACTCTGTTCATAGACAGACAGACAGATGGGAACAGTATACTCTGTTCATAGACAGACAGATGGGAACAGTATACTCTGTTCATAGACAGACAGGTGGGAACAGTATACTCTGTTCATAGACAGACAGCTGGGAACAGTATACTCTGTTCATAGACAGACAGATGGGAACAATATACTCTGTTTATAGACAGACAGATGGGAACAGTATACTCTGTTCATAGACAGATGGGAACAGTATACTCTGTTCATAGACAGACAGATGGGAACAGTATACTCTGTTCATAGACAGACCGACAGATGGGAACAGTATACTCTGTTCATAGACAGACAGACAGATGGGAACAGTATACTCTGTTCATAGACAGGGGAACAGTATACTCTGTTCATAGACAGACAGCTGGGAACAGTACACTCTGTTCATAGACAGGGGAACAGTATACTCTGTTTATAGACAGACAGATGGGAACAGTATACTCTGTTCATAGACAGACAGCTGGGAACAGTATACTCTGTTCATATACAGGGGAACAGTATACTCTGTTCATAGACAGACAGATGGGAACAGTATACTCTGTTCATAGACAGACAGATGGGAACAGTATACTCTGTTCATAGACAGACAGCTGGGAACAGTATACTCTGTTCATATACAGGGGAACAGTATACTCTGTTCATAGACAGACAGATGGGAACAGTATACTCTGTTCATAGACAGACAGATGGGAACAGTATACTATGTTCATAGACAGACAGCTGGGAACAGTATACTCTGTTCATAGACAGATGGGAACAGTATACTCTGTTCATAGACAGATGGGAACAGTATACTCTGTTCATAGACAGATGGGAACAGTATACTCTGTTCATAGACAGACAGATGGGAACAGTATACTCTGTTCATAGACAGACAGATGGGAACAGTATACTCTGTTCATAGACAGACAGCTGGGAACAGTATACTCTGTTCATAGACAGATGGGAACAGTATACTCTGTTCATAGACAGATGGGAACAGTATACTCTGTTCATAGACAGATGGGAACAGTATACTCTGTTCATAGACAGACAGATGGGAACAGTATACTCTGTTCATAGACAGACAGATGGGAACAGTATACTCTGTTCATAGACAGATGGGAACAGTATACTCTGTTCATAGACAGACAGCTGGGAACAGTATACTCTGTTCATAGACAGACAGATGGGAACAGTATACTCTGTTCATAGACAGACAGCTGGGAACAGTATACTCTGTTCACAGACAGACAGATGGGAACAGTATACTCTGTTCATAGACAGACAGATGGGAACAGTATACTCTGTCCATAGACAGATGGGAACAGTATACTCTGTTCATAGACAGACAGATGGGAACAGTATACTCTGTTCATAGACAGACAGATGGGAACAGTATACTCTGTTCATAGACAGACAGCTGGGAACAGTATACTCTGTTCATAGACAGACAGACAGATGGGAACAGTATACTCTGTTCATAGACAGGGGAACAGTATACTCTGTTCATAGACAGACAGACAGATGGGAACAGTATACTCTGTTCATAGACAGCTGGGAACAGTATACTCTGTTCATAGACAGACAGACAGATGGGAACAGTATACTCTGTTCATAGACAGACAGACAGCTGGGAACAGTATACTCTGTTCATAGACAGACAGCTGGGAACAGTATACTCTGTTCATAGACAGATAGACAGCTGGGAACAGTATACTCTGTTCATAGACAGCTGGGAACAGTATACTCTGTTCATAGACAGACAGCTGGGAACAGTATACTCTGTTCATAGACAGACAGATGGGAACAGTATACTCTGTTCATAGACAGACAGATGGGAACAGTATACTCTGTTTATAGACAGACAGATGGGAACAGTATACTCTGTTCATAGACAGACAGCTGGGAACAGTATACTCTGTTCATAGACAGACAGCTGGGAACAGTATACTCTGTTCATAGACAGACAGATGGGAACAGTATACTCTGTTCATAGACAGACAGCTGGGAACAGTATACTCTGTTCATAGACAGATGGGAACAGTATACTCTGTTCATAGACAGATGGGAACAGTATACTCTGTTCATAGACAGACAGATGGGAACAGTATACTCTGTTCATAGACAGACAGATGGGAACAGTATACTCTGTTCATAGACAGACAGCTGGGAACAGTATACTCTGTTCATAGACAGATGGGAACAGTATACTCTGTTCATAGACAGATGGGAACAGTATACTCTGTTCATAGACAGATGGGAACAGTATACTCTGTTCATAGACAGACAGATGGGAACAGTATACTCTGTTCATAGACAGACAGATGGGAACAGTATACTCTGTTCATAGACAGATGGGAACAGTATACTCTGTTCATAGACAGACAGCTGGGAACAGTATACTCTGTTCATAGACAGACAGATGGGAACAGTATACTCTGTTCATAGACAGACAGCTGGGAACAGTATACTCTGTTCACAGACAGACAGATGGGAACAGTATACTCTGTTCATAGACAGACAGATGGGAACAGTATACTCTGTCCATAGACAGATGGGAACAGTATACTCTGTTCATAGACAGACAGATGGGAACAGTATACTCTGTTCATAGACAGACAGATGGGAACAGTATACTCTGTTCATAGACAGACAGCTGGGAACAGTATACTCTGTTCATAGACAGACAGACAGATGGGAACAGTATACTCTGTTCATAGACAGGGGAACAGTATACTCTGTTCATAGACAGACAGACAGATGGGAACAGTATACTCTGTTCATAGACAGCTGGGAACAGTATACTCTGTTCATAGACAGACAGACAGATGGGAACAGTATACTCTGTTCATAGACAGACAGACAGCTGGGAACAGTATACTCTGTTCATAGACAGACAGCTGGGAACAGTATACTCTGTTCATAGACAGACAGACAGCTGGGAACAGTATACTCTGTTCATAGACAGCTGGGAACAGTATACTCTGTTCATAGACAGACAGCTGGGAACAGTATACTCTGTTCATAGACAGACAGATGGGAACAGTATACTCTGTTCATAGACAGACAGATGGGAACAGTATACTCTGTTTATAGACAGACAGATGGGAACAGTATACTCTGTTCATAGACAGACAGCTGGGAACAGTATACTCTGTTCATAGACAGACAGCTGGGAACAGTATACTCTGTTCATAGACAGACAGATGGGAACAGTATACTCTGTTCATAGACAGACAGCTGGGAACAGTATACTCTGTTCATAGACAGACAGCTGGGAACAGTATACTCTGTTCATAGACAGACAGCTGGGAACAGTATACTCTGTTCATAGACAGACAGCTGGGAACAGTATACTCTGTTCACAGACAGACAGCTGGGAACAGTATACTCTGTTCATAGACAGACAGCTGGGAACAGTATACTCTGTTCATAGACAGACAGCTGGGAACAGTATACTCTGTTCATAGACAGACAGATGGGAACAGTATACTCTGTTCATAGACAGACAGCTGGGAACAGTATACTCTGTTCATAGACAGACAGCTGGGAACAGTATACTCTGTTCATAGACAGACAGATGGGAACAGTATACTCTGTTCATAGACAGACAGCTGGGAACAGTATACTCTGTTCATAGACAGACAGATGGGAACAGTATACTCTGTTCATAGACAGACAGATGGGAACAGTATACTCTGTTCATAGACAGACAGATGGGAACAGTATACTCTGTTCATAGACAGACAGATGGGAACAGTATACTCTGTTCATTGACAGCTGGGAACAGTATACTCTGTTATTAGACAGACAGATGGGAACAGTATACTCTGTCCATAGACAGCTGGGAACAGTATACTCTGTTCTTAGACAGGGGAACAGTATACTCTGTTCTTAGACAGACAGATGGGAACAGTATACTCTGTTCATAGACAGACAGATGGGAACAGTATACTCTGTTTATAGACAGACAGATGGGAACAGTATACTCTGTTCATAGACAGACAGATGGGAACAGTATACTCTGTTCATAGACAGACAGATGGGAACAGTATACTCTGTTCATAGACAGACAGATGGGAACAGTATACTCTGTTCATAGACAGACAGATGGGAACAGTATACTCTGTTCATAGACAGACAGATGGGAACAGTATACTCTGTTCATAGACAGACAGCTGGGAACAGTATACTCTGTTCATAGACAGACAGATGGGAACAGTATACTCTGTTCACAGACAGACAGATGGGAACAGTATACTCTGTTCATAGACAGACAGATGGGAACAGTATACTCTGTTCATAGACAGATGGGAACAGTATACTCTGTTCATAGACAGACAGATGGGAACAGTATACTCTGTTCATAGACAGACAGATGGGAACAGTATACTCTGTTCATAGACAGGGGAACAGTATACTATGTTCATAGACAGACAGACAGATGGGAACAGTATACTCTGTTCATAGACAGACAGACAGATGGGAACAGTATACTCTGTTCATAGACAGACAGATGGGAACAGTATACTGTGCTGTCTGAGGGTAGAAGCCTCTGGAATGAATAACATGTCCGCTAGAGTTTTAGATTCTTCACAAACCGGTGTGCCTCAGACCAACTACCATACCCCGTTCAAAGGCACTTAAATATGTTGATTTGCTCATTCACCCTCTGAATGACACACACACAGTCCATGTCTCAACTGTCTCAAGGCTTGATGCTAATTATTTAACCCGTCTCCTCCCCTTCATCTGCACTGATAGAAGTGGACTTAACAAGTGACATCAACTAGGGATCATATCATTCACCTGGATTCACCAGGTCAGTCTGTCGTGGAAAAAGCAGGTGTTCAAAATGTTTTGTTCACTCAGTGTCTTCAAATATAAACATAAACAACTAATGATAAGCAGATGCTTTACAGTAAATACTCAGATACACAAATACATCTGGGGTCAAAGGTCCCTGATCCATCACTAAACAGTAAATACTCAGATACACAAATACATCTGGGGTCAAAGGTCCCTGATCCATCACTAAACAGTAAATACTCAGATACACAAATACATCTGGGGTCAAAGGTCCATGATCCATCACTAAACAGTAAATACTCAGAAACACAAATACATCTGGGGTCAAAGGTCCCTGATCCATCACTAAAATGTATAGGACATTCCATAGAGAAGTCACTGTTCATGGACAGATGACTGGGAACTGGAGAGACTGAGTTTGGTTGGAGATTCTGGAAAACATAATGCATCACCTTGAAACTTCATTATAAAATATATCAAAATTATATATCAATAGATTACATACATTATATATTACATTTACATTACATTTAAGTCATTTAGCAGACGCTCTTATCCAGAGCGACTTACAAATTGGTGAATTCACCTTCTGACATATATAAAGCATTAAAATATATCAACATTATATATCAATAGATTACATACATTATATATAAAGCATTAAAATATATCAACATTATATATCAATAGATTATATACATTACATAAAGCATTAAAATATATCAAATCAAATTTTATTTGTCACATACACATGGTTAGCAGATGTTAATGCGAGTGTAGCGAAATGCTTGTGCTTCCAGTTCCGACAATGCAGTAATAACCAACAAGTAATCTAACTAACATTTCCAAAACTAATTTCTTATACACAGTGTAAGGGGATAAAGAATATGTACATAAAGATATGAATGAGTGATGGTGCAGAGCAGCATAGGCAAGATACAGTAGATGGTATCGAGTACAGTATATACATGTGAGATGAGTATGTAAACAAAGTGGCATAGTTAAAGTGGCTAGTGATACATGTATTACATAAGGATGCAGTCGATGATATAGAGTACAGTATATACGTATACATATGAGATGAATAATGTAGGGTATGTAAACATTATATTAGGTAGCATTGTTTAAAGTGGCTAGTGGTATATTTTACATACTTTTCCATCAATTCCCATTATTGAAGTGGCTGGAGTTGAGTCAGTGTGTTGGCAGCAGCCACTCAATGTTAGTGGTTGCTGTTTAACAGTCTGATGGCCTTGAGATAGAAGCTGTTTTTCAGTCTCTCGGTCCGAGCTTTGATGCACCTGTACTGACCTCGCCTTCTGGATGATAGCGGGGTGAACAGGCAGTGGCTCGGGTGGGTGTTGTCCTTGATGATCTTTGTGGCCTTCCTGTAACATCGGGTGGTGTAGGTGTCCTGGAGGGCAGGTAGTTTGCCCCCGGTGATAGTTTGTGCAGACCTCACTACCCTCTGGAGAGCCTTACGGTTGTGGGCGGAGCAGTTGCCGTACCAGGCGGTGATACAGCCCGCCAGGATGCTCTCGATTGTGCATCTGTAGAAGTTTGTGAGGGCTTTTGGTGACAAGCCAAATTTCTTCAGCCTCCTGAGGTTGAAGAGGCGCTGCTGCGCCTTCTTCACGATGCTGTCTGTGTGAGTGGACCAATTCAGTTTGTCTGTGATGTGTATGCCGAGGAACTTAAAACTTACTACCCTCTCCACTACTGTTCCATCGGTGTGGATAGGGGGGTGTTCCCTCTGCTGTTTCCTGAAGTCCACAATCATCTCCTTAGTTTTGTTGACGTTGAGTGTGAGGTTATTGTCCTGACACCACACTCCGAGGGCCCTCACCTCCTCCCTGTAGGCCATCTCGTCGTTGTTGGTAATCAAGCCTACCACTGTTGTGTCGTCCGCAAACTTGATGATTGAGTTGGAGGCGTGCGTTGCCGCGCAGTCGTGGGTGAACAGGGAGTACAGGAGAGGGCTCAGAACGCACCCTTGTGGGGCCCCAGTGTTGAGGATCAGCGGGGTGGAGATGTTGTTGCCTACCCTCACCACCTGGGGGCCGCCCATCAGGAAGTCCAGTACCCAGATGCACAGGGCGGGGTAGAGACCCAGGGTCTCGAGCTTGATGACGAGCTTGGAGGGTACTATGGTGTTAAATGCCGAGCTGTAGTCGATGAACAGCATTCTCACATAGGTATTCCTCTTGTCCAGATGGGTTAGGGCAGTGTGCATTGTGGTTGAGATTGCGTCGTCTGTGGACCTATTTGGGCGGTAAGCAAATTGGAGTGGGTCTAGGGTGTCAGGTAGGGTGGAGGTGATATGGTCCTTGACTAGTCTCTCAAAGCACTTCATGATGACGGAAGTGAGTAGTCGTTTAGCTCAGTTACCTTAGCTTTCTTGGGAACAGGAACAATGGTGGCCCTCTTGAAGCATGTGGGAACAGCAGACTGGTATAGGGATTGATTGAATATGTCCGTAAACACACCAGCCAGCTGGTCTGCGCATGCTCTGAGGGCGCGGCTGGGGATGCCGTCTGGGCCTGCAGCCTTGCGAGGGAACGAAGCGAGGCGGCCATCTCTGTCGGCGCCATTATATATCAATAGATGATATACATTACATAAAGCATTCAAATAAACACCATTACATGAAGCAACAAACAAACACTAAAAACATGAAGAACACCCTCATCACTTCATCCTAATACTGAGTCATTTACTGATTCACTTCATCCTAATACTGAGTCACTTACTGATTCACTTTATCCTAATACTGAGTCACTTACTGATTCACTTCATCCTAATACTGAGTCACTTACTGATTCACTTTATCCTAATACTGAGTCACTTACTGATTCACTTCATCCTAATACTGAGTCACTTACTGATTCACTTCATCCTAATACTGAGTCACTTACAGATTCACTTCATCCTAATACTGAGTCACTTACTGACTCACTTCATCCTAATACTGAGTCACTTACTGATTCACTTCATCCTAATACTGAGTCACTTACTGATTCACTTCATCCTAATACTGAGTCACTTACTGATTCACTTCATCCTAATACTGAGTCACTTACTGATTCACTTTATCCTAATACTGAGTCACTTACTGATTCACTTCATCCTAATACTGAGTCACTTACTGATTCACTTCATCCTAATACTGAGTCACTTACTGATTCACTTCATCCTAATACTGAGTCACTTACTGATTCACTTTATCCTAATACTGAGTCACTTACTGATTCACTTCATCCTAATACTGAGTCACTTACTGATTCACTTTATCCTAATACTGAGTCACTTACTGATTCACTTCATCCTAATACTGAGTCACTTACTGATTCACTTCATCCTAATACTGAGTCACTTAGTGATTCACTTCATCCTAATACTGAGTCACTTAGTGATTCACTTCATCCTAATACTGAGTCACTTAGTGATTCACTTCATCCTAATACTGAGTCACTTACTGATTCACTTCATCCTAATAGAATCACTTACTGATTCACTTCATCCTAATAGAATCACTTACTGATTCACTTCATCCTAATATTGAGTTGTCACATACAGATACTGATTCACTTCATCTCAGTTCCACTTTAATCCTATTGAGTCACATACTTCACAATATGTCCATATATACAGTACCAGTCAAACAGTGACACAATAAAATAACAATAATGAGACTATAAGGAGAACCAGTACTGAGTCAATGTGCAGGGTACCAGGTAGTTGAGGTAATAATGAGACTATAAGGACTACCAGTACTGAGTCAATGTGCAGAGAACCAGGTAGTTGAGGTAATAATGAGACTATAAGGAGTACCAGTACTGAGTCAATGTGCAGGGTACCAGGTAGTTGAGGTAATAATGAGACTATAAGGAGTACCAGTACTGAGTCAATGTGCAGGGTACCAGGTAGTTGAGGTAATATGTACATGTAGGTAAAGGTAAAAGTGACTAGAAAATCAGGATAGAGATTACCACTCCTCATCCAGGGAGTGCACACACACACACACACACACACACGCACACACACACACACACACACACACACACACACACACACACACACACACACACACACACACACACACGGAGGGAATGTTGTGTTTGTTTAATATTGTTTTAGGACTATGAAAATGGACAAAATTATTAGCCTATGGATTATGAAAACAACAACAATAAATGTGAAAATGGGAGAGGAGAAATGACTAGAGACAGTGTTGTTTAACTCACTGACCAGGACCCATGAGTTCTTCTTACCTTTGTTCAGTAGAAAAGTCTCCCTCTCTAAAGTTTATAGGAGGTTCCATAGACCAGTCACTCTTCATGGACACACAGCTGGGAACAGGGGAGGCTGGTCTCTCCTGCTGGATTGGTCTTCAACACAACAGAGACAAACATTACATCTCTCATCGACTCTGAGCTCAGATGGGGAAACATAAGAAGAGTTTCACAAATAGAACTGACTTCCAGACGTTAGTTAACGTGCGCGAGCAGTGTGTCATTATTAATGACGAAATTCATTTAGCATCGCGAGCGTTGTCGTCAGTCTGTCAGCCCGCTAAAAGGCCGGTGTCACACTGTAACAAACTCCATCGTTATTCCCCAAGATCATCTCAGTCCACTCTGCGCGTAACCGGCTTGGCGCCACACCGAACGTGGACGCGGACAGTTCTGTACGGGGACGCGGACAGTTCTGTACGGGGACGCGGACAGTTCTGTACGTGGACGCGGACAGTTCTGTACGGGGACGCGGACAGTTCCAGAACACAGACATGAGCAGTGCAACACAATCAACTGAACCCAGTCTTGACAGTGGGTAACATTGGTAATATTAATTTTTTATCATTATGTAAAACAAACATTCTACGTTTTTTTGTAACAATATGTTGAGATCTGGGTCCACATCCACAAAGTGTCTCAGAGTAGAACATTGGTCGTATAAGTGCTGAGAATAAAGACAGTTTACACTTTATGGGTATAAATTAAAGCTATGCATGAAGTCTCTAGTCCCACCTAGTCAGCAGATATTTAGGACACCTCGTGAGCTGTCCTAAGTAGTTAAGAGTTAACAGCAGGTGTCTTGATAATACTATAGAATAATGCAGTGAGTCAGTGGTTCCTGTGCCTCATGTAATTGCATTGCAGTAGTTAAAAATAATGTTTTTATATTTCTGTATGATCAATCCATTAATAATATAGACCTACATGCAACAGCAAGTCTTGTGCTTTTGGCGCTGAGTTATGTATAATAATTATGTATAACTGCATAGCATTTTGTCTTCATTTTGGCAGATTAACTCATGCTTATTTCTGAAGATTAACTCAGGTTGGAGTTGGAGCTGTGACCGAAAGGTGGCTGGTTCGAATCCCGGGTCGGGTGCTGGAAAAAACAGGTGGAATTGATCTGACCACTGGAGGGCTGCTGGGTTCACATCCTCAAAACATGAACCTTTTGTTGATCAGAACTCTAGAGGTTCTTCTTCACTGAACCCCAAAATATATATAACTTTTATTGATTTCATATTTTAAGGAAGTGATAGAAGCCTTTTTGGCTCTATAAGGAACCTTGTTTTCTAAACACGTTTTTCTTTTGATGATTTAATTATCTACATCATGTTATTTGAGAGTGTATAATAATAAACATGTTTACATCATGTTATTTCAAGTTCTCCCTTTGAAGCACAACATCACATTGTTAAATAATAGTCCTAAATTGGGCATGGCTATAAATTGGGCATTTGAAGGCATCTAGGGTGTAATATGAGTTTGATGAAAATTAACATTGTTGCAACGTTGTAGGCAACATTATTGGCAAGTGACTTGATACCTACTATGCCAAAGATATTTAGAGTTCTTAAACGGGTGTGAAGAGTTGTACATTGCAATGAGTACAGTCAGGGTGCCGTGGAACCCCTGCAGTACCTCCACAGACCCCGGATTGAGAACCCCTGCAGTAGATCCACAGACCCCGGATTGAGAACCCCTGCAGTACCTCCACAGACCCCGGATTGAGAACCCCTGCAGTACCTCCACAGACCCCGGATTGAGAACCCCTGCAGTACCTCCACAGACCCCGGATTGAGAACCCCTACAGTACCTCCACAGACCCCGGATTGAGAACCCCTGATTTAGCAGATGCTCTTATCCAGAGTGATAAACAGTAAGTGCATTCATCTTAAGATATCTAGGTGAGACAACCACATATCACAGTCAAATATACAGGATACCAACATTCCTGTTAAATAATGGATATATAGATGTCTAGGTGAGACAACCACATATCACAGTCTAATATACAGGATACCAACATCCCTGTTAAATAATGGATATATAGATATCTAGGTGAGACAACCACATATCACAGTCTAATATACAGGATACCAACATTCCCGTTAAATAATGGATATATAGATATCTAGGTGAGACAACCACATATCACAGTCTAATATACAGGATACCAACATCCCTGTTAAATAATGGATATATAGATATCTAGGTGAGACAACCACATATCACAGTCTAATATACAGGATACCAACATCCCTGTTAAATAATGGATATATAGATATCTGGGTGAGACAACCACATATCACAGTCTAATATACAGGATACCAACATTACATTCCTGATTAACAATGGATATATCGTGTTTCATCTTCAGATAGCTATTTATTTTTTATGAACTCGATAAATTCTTTATAAATGGTCATCTTACCTCTTATCTTTGGTGTCATGTCCCCCAGAGAGATGCATTTTAGAGGCAGGGCCCCCCCTCCTCTCTCTCCCCAGAAAGACTCATTTTAGAGCACTGACCCCTAAACAGAGATCCAACATGTTGGTTGTGGTTAATATGGTGACAACTAATTACTGAATGTCAATTGTTCACATTTATCCATTATCTCTTTTGAGAAATAAAACATTTACTAACAGACATATAGAAACAATCAGGTGATTTAATGCAATCACATGAATATGTAGTTGTGACATTTCATCTCCATGGCAACTGTCTGTAATAATAATAAGTCACTGTTTGTTAAGGTAGTTATAGACAGTACAGCAACAACAATAATAATAATAAGTCACTGTTTGTTAAGGTAGTTATAGACAGTACAGCAACAATAATAACAATAATAATAATAATAATAAGTCACTGTTTGTTAAGGTAGTTATAGACAGTACAGCAACAATAATAATAAGTCACTGTTTGTTAAGGTAGTTATAGACAGTACAGTAACAATAATAATAAGTCACTGTTTGTTGAGGTAGTTCTAGACAGTACAGCAATAATAATAATAATAATAATAATAATAATAAGTCACTGTTTGTTAAGGTAGTTATAGACAGTACAGCAACAATAATAACAATAATAATAATAATAATAAGTCACTGTTTGTTAAGGTAGTTATAGACAGTACAGCAACAATAATAATAAGTCACTGTTTGTTAAGGTAGTTCTAGACAGTACAGCAACAATAATAATAATAATAATAATAATAAGTCACTGTTTGTTAAGGTAGTTCTAGACAGTACAGCAATAATAATAATAATAATAATAATAATAATAAGTCACTGTTTGTTAAGGTAGTTCTAGACAGTACAGCAATAATAATAATAATAATAATAATAATAATAAGTCACTGTTTGTTAAGGTAGTTATAGACAGTACAGCAACAATAATAACAATAATAATAATAATAATAAGTCACTGTTTGTTAAGGTAGTTATAGACAGTACAGCAACAATAATAATAAGTCACTGTTTGTTAAGGTAGTTCTAGACAGTACAGCAACAATAATAATAATAATAATAATAAGTCACTGTTTGTTAAGGTAGTTATAGACAGTACAGTAACAACAATAATAATAAGTCACTGTTTGTTAAGGTAGTTATAGACAGTACAGCAACAATAACAACAATAATAATAAGTCACTGTTTGTTAAGGTAGTTATAGACAGTACAGAAACAATAATAATAATAATAATAATAATAATAATAAGTCACTGTTTGTTAAGGTAGTTATAGACAGTACAGCAACAATAATAATAATAATAATAATAATAAGTCGCTGTTTGTTAAGGTAGTTATAGACAGTACAGCAACAACAATAATAATAATAATAAAGTAGACTAGGTTATAATGTATAGTAGTGGGTTGTTAGTGATATGTAAATGTTATACAGTAAAGCAGACAGGGTTATAATGTATAGTAATATATGTAGATGTTATATTATGTAAAGTAGGCTAGGTTATAATGTATAGTAGTGGGTTGTTAGTGATATGTAAATGTTATATTATGTAAAGTAGACAGTTATAATGTATAGTAGTGGGTTGTTATTGATATAGATGTTATATTATGTAAAGTAGGCTAGGTTATAATGTATAGTAGTGGGTTGTTAGTGATATGTTATATTATATAAAGTAGACTAGGTTAATGTATAGTAGTGGGTTGTTAGTGATATGTTATATTATGTAAAGTAGACTAGGTTATAAAGTAGTGGGTTGTTAGTGATATGTTATATTATGTAAAGTAGACTAGGTTATAATGTATAGTAGTGGGTTGTTAGTGATATGTAAATGTTATTTATGAGAGACTAGGTAATGTATAGTAGTGGGTTGTTATTGATATGTAGATGTTATATTATGTAAAGTAGACTAGGTTATAATGTATAGTAGTGGGTTGTTAGTGATATGTAAATGTTATATTATATAAAGTAGACTAGGTTATAATGTATAGTAGTGGGTTGTTAGTGATATGTAGATGTTACCCATTAGACTAGGTTATAATGTATAGTAGTGGGTTGTTAGTGCATGTTATATTATGTAAAGTAGACCATGTTATAATGTATAGTAGTGGGTTGTTAGTGATATGTAGATGTTATATTATGTAAAGTAGACTAGGTTATAATGTATTAGCAGTTTGTTAGTATATGTATGTAAAGTAGACTGGGTTGTTAGTGATATGTTATATTATGTAAAGTAGACTAGGTTATAATGTATAGTAGTGGGTTGTTAGTGATATGTTATATTATGTAAAGTAGACCATATTATAAATATAGTAGTGGGTTGGTAGTGATATGTAGATGTTAAATTATGTAAAGTAGACTAGGTTATAATGTATAGTAGTGGGTTGTTAGTGATATGTAAATGTTATATTATGTAAAGTAGACTAGGTTATAATGTATAGTAGTGGGTTGTTATTGATATGTAGATGTTATATTATGTAAAGTAGACTAGGTTATAATGTATAGTAGTGGGTTGTTAGTGATATGTAAATGTTATATTATATAAAGTAGACTAGGTTATAATGTATAGTAGTGGGTTGTTAGTGATATGTTATATTATGTAAAGTAGACTAGGTTATAATGTATAGTAGTGGGTTGTTAGTGATATGTAGATGTTATATTATGTAAAGTAGACTAGGTTATAATGTATAGTAGTGGGTTGTTAGTGATATGTTATATTATGTAAAGTAGACTAGGTTATAATGTATAGTAGTGGGTTGTTAGTGATATGTAAATGTTATATTATATAAAGTAGACTAGGTTATAATGTATAGTAGTGGGTTGTTAGTGATATGTTATATTATGTAAAGTAGGCTAGGTTATAATGTATAGTAGTGGTTTGTTAGTGATATGTAGATGTTATATTATGTAAAGTAGACTAGGTTATAATGTATAGTAGTGGTTTGTTAGTGATATGTAGATGTTATATTATGTAAAGTAGACTAGGTTATAATGTATAGTAGTGGGTTGTTAGTGATATGTTATATTATGTAAAGTAGACTAGGTTATAATGTATAGTAGTGGGTTGTTAGTGATATGTTATATTATGTAAAGTAGACCATATTATAAATATAGTAGTGGGTTGGTAGTGATATGTAGATGTTAAATTATGTAAAGTAGACTAGGTTATAATGTATAGTAGTGGGTTGTTAGTGATATGTTATATTATGTAAAGTAGACTAGGTTATAATGTATAGTAGTGGGTTGTTAGTGATATGTAGATGTTATATTATGTAAAGTAGACTAGGTTATAATGTATAGTAGTGGGTTGTTAGTGATATGCAGATCAAGGTCTATACCTCGGCTATAGCCTACATATCATAGATGACCAGCCTAAACCTGTTCAGATCAGTTCACATTATGTTATAGTCCTACCAGTAGCAGGACAGAGAATGTACTGTATATAACCTACATATCATAGATGACCAGTCTAAACCTGTTCAGATCAGTTCACATAATGTTATAGTCCTACCAGTAGCAGGACAGAGAATGTACTGTATATAACCTACATATCATAGATGACCAGCCTAAACCTGTTCAGATCAGTTCACATAATGTTATAGTCCTTCCAGTAGCAGGACAGAGAATGTGTCCACTATATATAAAAAAGTATGTGGACACCCTTCAAATTAGTGGATTCGGCTATTTCAGTCACACCCATTGCGGAAAGGTGTATAAAATGGGGGGACCGCCATGCAATCTACATCTACAACGGCTCAACTGTGAAGAAATAGGATGTGAAGTGAAGTGGAAACATCTAGGAGCACAATAACTGCTCAACCGTGAAGTAGTAGGCCACACAAGTTCACAGAACGGGACCGCATAAAAACGGTCTGTCCTCGCTGCAACACTCAATACCAAGTTCCAAAACTGCAAACGTCAGCAAAATAACCGTCGGAAGCTTCATGAAATGGTTTCCATAACAGCAGCCGCATATAGAGATAACCATGTGCAAGGCCAAGCATCGGCTTGATTGGTGTAAGGATCGCCGCCATTCGACTGTGGAAACGTGTTCTTTGGAGTGATGAATCACACTTCACCATCTGGCAGCCCGACAGACTTAATCTGGGTTTGGCGGATGCCTCGAAAACGCTACCTGCCCGAATGCATAGTGCCAACTGTAAAGATTTGGTGGAGGAGTAATAATGGTCTGGGGCTGTTTTCCTTTTTTGTTCTAGTGAAGATAAATCTTTAAAAAAATACATTCTAGACAATTCTGTGCTTTCAACTTGGTGGCAACAGTTTGGGAAGGCACTTTCCAGTTTCAGCACACAATGTCTGCGTGCACAAAGCGAGATCCATACAGAAATGGCTTGTCGAGATCGGGTGTGGAAGAACTTGGACTGGCCTGCACAGAGCCCTGACCTCAACCCCCATCGAACACCTTTGGGATGAATTGGAACGATGACTTGGAGCCAGGCATAATCACCCAACATCAGCGCCCGACCTCCCTCCATGCTCTTGTGGCTGAACGGAAGCAAGTCCCAGCAATGTTCCAACATCTAGTGGAAAGCCTTCCCAGAAGAGTGGAGGCTGTTGGCAGTAGCAAAGGGGGGACCAACTCCCACAGGAATGCCTATGATTTTGGAATGAGATGTTCGACTAGCAGGTGTCACATACTTTTGGTCATGTTGTGTATATATAACCTAATCTAAATAAAATCAAATAATATAGTGTAATCTAAATCAAGTCAAATGTTATTGGTCACAATGTCTGAGCAGCATAGACTAAGACACAGCAGAACAGTATAGAATACAGTATATACATGTTGATGAGTAATACAAAGACAAAGATACAGTAGAATAGTATAGAATACAGTATGTACATATGAGATGAGTAATACATAGACTAAGATACAGTAGAATAGTATAGAATACAGTATATACATATGAATGAGTAATGCATAGACTAAGATACAGGAGAATAGTATAGAATACAGTACATACATAGACTAAGATACAGTAGAATAGTATAGAATACAGTATATCCATATGAGATGAGTAATGCATAGACTAAGATACAGCAAAATAGCATAGAATACAGTATATACATATGAGATGAGTAATACATAGACAAAGATACAGTAGAATAGTATAGAATACAGTATCTACATATGAGATGAGTAATGCATAGACTAAGCTACAGTAGAATAGTATAGAATACAGTATATACATATGAGATGAGTAATGCATAGACTAAGATACAGGAGAATAGTATAGAATACAGTACATACATAGACTAAGATACAGTAGAATAGTATAGAATACAGTATATCCATATG